>NC_138727.1:36098072-36193072 GCF_965113295.1 Leuciscus leuciscus | reverse complement strand
GCAGTCGTGTGCGCTTTTGTGTTATTGTAGCCGCAAAAGTCTCGGTTTATTTCCAAACGGGCCCCTCTTACAGGGGAGGGGTTGAGATAAGCTAAACAACTGTGATTTGACAGCGGAACGTATAAGCGACAGGTCGTGAACAGAGGAAGCGAGCGTTTAAAGATGCATCACAGAGTGGCCAAGAGGTCAGAAAAGGTTCAAACAAAGCAATTTTTGCTCATAATGCTATAAATCAATAGGGACAGACGGCGGCTTGCTTTTGTGCGTAGATATAAATATATAAACGCCGGAGCTGCCACACTGCTGGGAGACTATTAATACGACGCTATCCGCTTGAAAGGGTTATCAAAAAACAAGAATGGCTGGCTGCACACAAACACAAACGGGCTGTGCTTTGGAGTACTGTGAGATTGGGCACCTATGACTCACTATGGTTAAACGCTAACGTGTGGGAGAGCGGGAAGCTTTTAGCTTAGCTTGTGCGACCTTGATAATCTCTTACCCGTATTAGACTAGAAATTAGGACTCATTGGATGGCTTGTTTGCTTGGCTAACTTTAGCATTGCGTTTTCATTGTTTTGTGAGAGCCTGTCATGAACAATTGGAACAAGCTGAGTCAGAATATAAACAGCAGTCAAAAGCTGTTTAGCTTGAGAGACGTAACGAGTGCGAAATATGTGCTCTTCTATATTCAATATTAATCTAAATTGTGAAGAGACTGATTCTGAATGGCCTGTTTTTAGACTCTCAAACCATTTGCATATTTGGCTCTCGAATCAAACAAAGATATTTGTAAAGTCCCTTTTTAACGCCTACGTCTGACCAAATGCCAACAACTGGATTTAGACAAGTAGGTCTTTGAGAATTTATCACCGGACCCCAGTTCAGTTTGACTGTTTCTATTTATGTGGATAACATGAAAAATTGGGTAAGGGAAGCTGACTCGGTGGCGGTTCAAAGGGGCAAAGCCCACTCTGCTGGACCTAGATCTGCAGAGATTCCCAAGAGCGGTTGTGTTCTTTCATGCAAGTAAGACCTCCTAAAATGTCTAGCAAAGAGTAATGGGCACTGCTTCAAAGAGCGCTAGGTTGTTTTGACCTGTAATGAATTCCTTGACTGGACGGGAGATTGGCTACTCGGCCCAGACCTGTGAGAAAGCAAGAGACAGCCCAATGCTGGGGAGTTAATAAGTCTTTTGGGGTCCTTTAAAGTAGAAGTGTGTCATTATTTTTCGATGTTTAACCTATTTAAAGTACAGCTTAACATACAGAGACGACTATAAGTACACCATTAATAGGTTGTTGCTAGTGAGCTCTCCAACCAGGCAAACATAGAAGCATTGGCCCAACCAATGGTGAGACTTTGAGGCATGACTATCTGCTTGCCTGATCAATAACTCTGTTTAGGAAACTTGTCGGGAAACAATCTTTAAAAAAAAAATGTTGGTGCAGACAATATACTTTGTAATAATAGCTTTAACTCTGTTTAAGACTTTAAGGGTACGTTTACACGACAACGGGGGGGGGCGGGGGGGGGGGGGGGTTGCGTGCACCTGAGACCTGCTGTCAGACTATCTAAAATGGAGAGTGACTCACAGGGTCGCGAGACGACGTAAAGTACATGCATCTGATAAGTTTTATCGAGTTGATATCAATAGCGCGCGCTCTCTATAGGCATTTTCATATTTTGCCGCTATGTGAAAAAATCCAGCAAAATGCGCCGACACGTTTGTCGACCCCAGAGGATTAACTTTAGCCTAACCATAAATTGTGATTATATATATGATCACTCACATCAAGACGCCGCTGCGGTGGTGGAGTCCATGCAGGAGGAGTAGCGTTTGGCACTGAGTCGCTTTTCAGCGCGAGCTGTGTGGAGAAGCCCATTTCCACCTCTATTGCGTTGGAGAAGCAATCCCGTGTAAAATGCAGGTTTCACACTCACGGTCTTCCAGGCCAAGTGCATGCAAACACTGGCGCCTAATTTCCAAGTCTGCTGGAAAGCTATGCAGTCCAGCAGTGCTGTTGCAACCAGCAACACTACACCTACGTACCCTCCTGACCACTGTACAATACAGATAAATCTAAGCTAGCTCATACCAAGGGCGTGGTGAGCTCGTACCAGGGGCGTGGTGAGCTGGAACCTGCTTACGTCACCTGCCACCGCTTACGTCACTTGCCACCGCAAACATCCAATAGGAAAATTCAACTGCAGTAGCCACCGTTCAACCTTAAGAGGGCAGCACTCAGACGTTTTTACACCATATATTGTAAAATTAAAACACTTTATACCAAAATGTCAAAAAAGTTATTCGAATCAATGAACAGCACTAATAAAGCCCCATTCTTACAGATCATTAACTAAAAAAAGTTGGTTTAGGGTTTAGTTACCCTTTAAAGACTCGCGCTTTTGGGGTTATTTGGTCTGTTGAAATACCTTGTTGATGCTTTTACACTTTTACATTTCCTTTTAATGTTCGATGGTTGAAGGGTAAGTAGATTAATGTCATCTCATTGTAACACTTTTTAAACGTATTGCGTTCAGAGCGAGCCTTTTTCACTTATTGTTTACAGCTTAACGGAAGTTACCCCCATAATTCGCGCAAAGCGTCATGGGGCGTAGGAATAAGGTGGATAGACAGTCGAGTTGTGTCCGAAATCTTAAAAATGCTGCCTTCGGACGACGCATTCCAAGATAGATGGCATCAAGCCATGTCCGCATCCAATGTTATCTTCACTTCCTGTCTCCTGAGATACCTTCATCTGATCTATTCTTGAAGGCAGCATAGATGATCCTTCGCTGCCTTTGATATCCCACAATCCTGTGCATTCCATTCCATGACAGTTAAGATAAAATAAGAAAGATGGCATCTGAAAGTTGCAGTTGGTGGTCAGTTTGTGTGTAAATTTAAATTTTTTACCAACGTTTTCCACTTCCGATGTCATCTCTAGTGAGATGTCTATAGTAGTATTAAATATTCGCTTATGTAGTGTAAATTAATGTTTTTTGTTGAAAACGGTGTGTTGTAAACACCACCTAAGGCAGGGGTGTCAAACTCAGCTCCCAGAGTTTAGTTCCTACTGCTCCAATACTGCAGATTTCAAATAAGCCTGAAGGACTTGATTAGCTGGATCAGGTTCATTTAATTAAAGTTGAAGCTAAACTCAGCAGGGCTTTGGCCCTCCAGGAACTAAGTTTGATGCCCCTGCTCCAATGTTTCTGTTTTATAGAGGCCACTATAAACATTGACATTGTTTCTACAACAGACAACTATGTGAATGATGTAACTGTTTTCTGTATCTAGGGCCGGGAAAACATTCCTCTTTGTCTCTTTTACTTTAGTATGTATTACAACATATAGCCATGGTTATATGTGAGAATATTAGACCGCATTTACATTACATAGTTCAAGTGAACTTTTTTTCCTCCCATGTGGCACATATTGGATATGACCGATCGGATAAAAGCATATGTATTCCGTTATTCTCAGATCGGTTTCAGGCCTCATTCATATGTGGAAATAAATCTCCAAAAAAACAACGTTTTGAAATATAATTCCAAAACGACATTTACACTTTCAATTTCATAGTAAAAATCGACAGAATTTTAACCCTGTAAATACGCTCAAACCTGATGCTATTGCCACCAAGATTAGAGTGGAGCCCAAATGTCCAAGGATGCTCTTCAGATGAGGTGTAATAGGCTGCCATTGACATCCATTTTTTAATTACAGTGAGATATATAGTTATTCCTCACTTTCTGTACTTGTTAATGATGCATTTCACTGTGCTTCCAGCTATATCCAATGCAAAGTCCTTTAATGCCTTCATCAGCATTTTGTCTAAGTATCTTGGATCTGCACTTTCCTTCCAAATGTAGTGTCTTACATTAAAGTGCACTAAGTAGATATATATATATTTTTTATCTAAGTGGCTATTTTTTCCCCCAAATGGTGGAGTGGTGAAAAGTCTTGATAAGAAACGATGCATCGTGCAAGGAGTGAATATGCTATTTACATAATTCTTAAATATATGAATGTACATGTCGGTGTGTGTGTGTGTGTGTGTGTGTGTGTGTTTCTTAAAATGCTGTTTGTGACAGTGCATTTTACACATTTTAAATATGAATGAAAATTACATTAGATTCCAGACAATCAGTTTTTTTCACCAAGTGCAAATTTAAATGCATTTTGATACCATTTCCTCATAGTATTTATTTCACACTCAGGTCATCCTATTTCTTACATTAATTTGATTTATACTAATTTGATTTATACTTCCACATGCTAATTGATCTTGCTGCCTCATTTTTTTGGGGTAGAAATGAAAGATTTCTGCCTGAAGAGACTCATGTTAACAAAAGTGCTCCATGATCCTATTTTCCCCCCTCCAAATGATTCTCTTTAAATTGGGTGTCTTGAGACAGATGAGGTGAGGACTGCATATGAAAGGCCAGCACCTTGGACAGTTCCAGCGTAATTTTGTGCCTGCTGGTCAAAATGAATCTCTTTTAAGGACAGTTCTGGAGTGAAATATCTGTAGAAGAACAGCTCATGCCGCCTTACACGCACATTTCTAAGTGATTGTGAAGTCTCATTAGCTTACAAATTTAGCCATTAACCTCCATTTATTATTGTCCTGCTGTTTATTATTCTCTGATTATGTTTTTCAGCTTCTGTTTTTAATCTGTTTGCGGCTAAGTGAAGATACAGACGTGTAGTAAGGTGCTGAAACAGTCATCGGTATTTAATGCATAAAGGGGCAAATTTAACTGGCAGTCATAAAACTAGTTAAATTATATTATTATACACAATTATTCAGTAATTGATTAGACCAATACTGTGGTAACACCAACACATAGTAAATACTTATTGTTGTAGAAATTAATTAAATTCTGATTTAAATGGTACCTTTACTGTAAAATGCACTGTACAATATGACTGATCTTATGCAAAGGATGCAAACTAATGTAATTATTTAAAAAAGCGAATATACTCTCAGCTAAGTGGGTTAGGAATTGCATGTCTTTCTCCATAGACATCTGTTATCCTGTTTACCTTAATGATTTAAGTTGCAGATAAGTTATCTATTTCATATTTGTTTTTGGTAGTATAAGTATTGGTTTTACTCAATATAGCTCTAACATTAAGAACATCTATCAAATGTCCCCATAAATTACTATGCTTTGACCGAGAATACATAAATTATTCAAGGGCTTATGGGTATTCTCCATATCCACAATTCTGTACTTGGTCATTCTGAATTATTAATTATTAAATTCATTTTGAAGTCAAATAAGAATGGAGATATTTGAGTTATAATTCTAATGTGTGACATTTCAAGTAAGTTGAAGCACTTGATTATTTTGTAACACTTATTTGGTAAAATATTTCATGGGAACACATATTACTTACACACATATTAAGTACTTTTTTTTTGCAAACTATAAGTTTATAGTTAATTCACAGTTTATATATTGTAGTCTCTACATTGTTAATATATTAAAATCATATATACAAATAATGAATTATTTTATTCATTTTCACTGTACTTTAGAAATTATTATTTAATTAGATCATATGTAACAAGGTAATGTTTTTTATGCGGTGTATCTATAAGAAAGATCCACTAAAGGCAAGCCTTGAGAACGCAAGTGCAGCTTTATTAACAAAATAATCCAAAAACATGAAACAAAAGCATGGCGTGGCATGAAACAAGACAAAAAGCTGTGAACAAAAACTCGCAAAACAAAGACAAAGACACATGACAAACATGAGGGCTTAAATACACAGACTAAAGACAAGACAAGGGACAGCTGTGAACAATGATCAGACAATTAACCAATGACAAGACACATGGCAGGATCACATGACAAACAGGGAATCACATGACAGACATGAAGCATGACAAGACACAGAAACATGACAAGAACAAAACCCAAAATCGTGACAGTATCCTAACCCTAACTGATCTATTTGAACGTGATCTAATTTTTTTGTACCACACATACATTTACATACAGTATAACATATTGATAGTCAATTTTGTATATATCCAATAAAGGTTGGTTTAAATCACTTAATTAATGACATTTTCAGATTTTCCATGACCTAATCTAAAGGGAGAACTATTTACTCCAAATAACCATTAACAACTACTTTACTACTGGTTTAAAATACTCTACATCAATTTTTTGGGTTAATAAGTTGTTAACAAAGCATAACAAACATGACCAAACTCTTTATAAATGAGCTAATTAAAAACTAATCATACTGTTAATTACAGTGACAACGCATGAATAACTCACTATTTGTATAGCATATTCATATATGAACAAAAGAGAGACTACAATATATAAACTATGAATTAACTATAAACTAATAGTTTGCAAATTATTTGTAAGTACTTTATTACTGTATACTTATTAAGTGTTAACGATTTTGTTGGTTAACATTAGATAATTGCAGTTAACATGAACTAGCAATAAACAATATGAATCAAAGTTGGTTCATTTCAACATTTAATAATATTAATAATAATTTAAAATCATGATTTTTTTTAAACTAAATTTTTGTCTTGTTTTCTATTTACAAATATCTAAACATTCTTATCAAAATGAAAGCAAAAGAAAAGTTTTGTTTCTGAATTTAGCAAAGTAAATTGCTTTGTTTGAAACAAGAACAAATATTTGACAAATAAACTAACAATAAAAAGTTGTTAGTTGTTAATACATTTTTATCTCATTGGCAGATATTTTTCTAGTTTTAAGTATAAACTCACGTCATTTTGAATTTATAAAATTGATAAATATTGTAAGTAATTTTATCTTGACTTGCTGTAAATATATCTTGACTTAAGAATGTTTAGAAATTTAAACTGGAAAACTAATGTCAACAAACTTTGGGGTTCATGGTATCAAAATATAAGCTTAAGTCTTAAACTTTTACTTTTTTTTCAATCTGTCTAGCTTTTAGTATTTTCGGTGAATGATCTGTCATGCTGTTTCTATAAAGGTAGAAGTTCATGACAAACGCAGATCTGGAAAAAAACAATTTCCTCAGTATTGTAAGCTTACTCCGCAGACAGGTTTAAGGCACTTTTTGATATTCCTTTCCCTTGCAAACATGCCTAGAGTGGCTGAGAGAGCATTCTTGAGACATGATTTGAGTGTATTTCTCCCGCTGGTCAAAACGGTGATGAATTTAAAGTAGCCTGGGTTCAGACGTGCCGCAAACAACACGAATGGATCTATCACACTGACAATAGCTTAGAAGTTGCAAAGAGTAAGCCGTTAGAGAATTGCTTAAAGAAAGCCCGATACCACGGTAGTGAATTCCCTATCACAGATAAGGAAAGAAAGTGTTTGCTTGTTCATGTGCAAGTTATGAATCAAATCAAGCAAACCTTGAGGATGTGGTAAATGCTGTAAGTAACCACGCATTAAGACTTCTCAAACAACTGCTCAGTTATGTCAGCTTGGTCACTTAGTGTAAACTAATACTGTAGGGTTAAGCAAATTACTCGTTAGCATGTTTAAACTGGAATTAAATACATGGTGTCAAAGGTGGGATTGAATGATTGCAAATGCACTGTGCACTCCACTTATTGCAGAGCACTAGATTTGAATAGCGCCAGAGGGAATATGGTATCTGAGACATGTGGACATTTTTACTAAACCCGTTCTCATTGATTAGTTTCCAGCTTGAAATAAGCAGGAAATGAAAGTATAATTTAAGGCATGAGGCAGAGGTCAATGAAAACAGTTCAGATTTAAAGCAGTGCTGCATATACAGTGACATTAATATTTATGCTGGAATATCAGTGAATTTCATTAATGCTCCATTCTGTTTCTATTCTCGTTCCAAAATGCCCACCCCAGGACGTAAGCTTTCTACCTAAATGTAATGATGTTTTTTTTTTGTCATGCATGAAGATTTTTAAGGCCCGTTCACACCAGGGACGATAACTGGAATGACAACAAAGCTTTAATAATCATTGTTTCACTTTCAGAATGATATATATATATTTTTTTTTTTTCATCTGATGAATGATAAAAATACATTGACAGCCGATCAAATTCCACACCACTTTAAAGTCGTATTATTGGGAGATAGCAAGACTTGATAACTAATCACATTACAGCCTTGATGTCATTGTAATTCAGTCGAAGTTCAATAACTTTTTTGCTGATCAATAAGTCATGACAACAGGGGCGGAGCCAGACGATGTAAACATTCAGGGTTTGGCCCAAACCTGGGGGGGGGGTCCAGGGGCATACTCCCCTGGGGAGATTTTTTTCCCATTTACATCAGCTAAATGCACTATTTTTCAGGCTGTTTGAGATAATAGAATGCCTAAAAAATCTATACACTATCTGGGAAAATTATGATAGTTACTCAGTAAAAAAAAAAGCAAAACTTGTACTCGTTTTGCGATGCATTACAGTCCGCCGCCACGCACGGTAATAGAGCTTTTGTTTAATTTTTTGCCGCTCCAGTCAGAAAGACTGAGAGGAAATTAAACAAAGTTGAAGTTATTTAAAAAAAACTAAAAGATTTGGGGCTTTTGACAAAACATTCGGGGCTTAAGCCCAATTAGCCCAAATATGCCACTCATATTACGCGTTCATAACCCACCCTGTCTCTTCAAATGACGAACTTCCATTGTACTTCCACGATCGGTTCCGTACATAAGAAACCGAGAGAAATGTTCCTACACGTGAAACAGTAAGCTAATAAACGCATGATTAAGGTAGTTGAGTAGTGCCACAAACTGAATTCCTGTGGCAAAATTGTCTGTGACTTCTCTTATAAAACAGCAATTTTTTCGTCGTAAACATACAATCTCATGACAAAATAAATCAAAAACAAATGTTTAAAGGCAAACATATTGAAGACTAGCCAATACGCTGTCAATTCATTAAGTGATAAGCTATTTCCTCACAAAAGCAGTTCATTCAGCGCAGTCAAGCCTATCCTCCATTGACATCCATTCAAAAAATGGCCTCTGTTTTGTTTGCCTGTGTACCATTGTGTTACGCTTTTTTTGCTAACCTTGCCTTAAAGCGGCTTTACCGTTATAGTTATTTTTAGGCTAAAGTTATCATTCTCATACTGCGTTCCATTTAAATCAGATGAGGGATGTCGTAGCATGGAATAACGTCACACAAGAGCTGACCGCGTTCCAGTACACAGGTCAGAAAACCAAGATGGACGACTCCAGGCAAACCTTTGATGTGCTTGCCCTTTTGGAATATGAACACATGCAAAAGTGGTACTTTGCACAGATAATGCAGAAGTATCATGTCCACAAGTATCATGACAAACAGAAGTGCTAGTAAGCAATGCATCACTACAGTTTCACTATGATTTATGCGCTGAGCAGCCATATTGGATTCTGGAGGATTCTGAGTTTTTGAGGGGGCGTTCCAGTTAAAAGTTCCTACTGGGAACTAGGACTTTCCCACTTCCAAGGTAAATGGAATGCACCATTAGTGTGAACTATGAGAATAGGGAAGTCCACACCACAGCTATAGAGAAGACAACACAGAGGAATGATATCAATGTATTATAAAAGCATTGACAGCCAATCAGAATTCATCTGCCTTTAAAAAATGGTAAAAAAGCATTTAAATTGGCAGATGACAAAACTGCAGCACATGCTTATATTAAGCGGAACATTAACGTCTGCTGGTGTGGGCACTTACAAAGTCCACATCACAGCTATAATGATATCAACACAGATGAACGATATTGATGAAATCACTTTCAAAATGTGTGGGGGTTTTTTCAGCTGATGAACGATAAAAAACATTGAAAGTCAATCAGAATCCTCTCCACTTTGACTTTAAAGAGTATTTGACTTTAAAGCATTTTTGGCTTGAGCATTTAAAGCGGCATAAGCATGCACAGCTGTCGCGTGTCAGTGTACGCCCTCGGCAAAGATGGCCGCCGCCTCACCGTCTGAGCCCTCGGCAAAGATGGCCGCCGCCTCGTAGCCTGAGTCCTCAGCCACGATGGCCGCCGACGCCACACCGCCTGAGCCTTCAGCCAGGATGGCCGCCATCACGTCAGAGCCTGTTCCTGTCCCTAGACCTGTTCCTGCCCCAAGAACTGTTCATGTTCCTAGAACTGTTCCTGCACCAAGAACTGTTCCTGTTCCCAGACCTGTGTCTGTCCCAGAGCCTGAGTCTGTTCCAGAACCTGAGCCTGAGATGGTTCCTGAGCCTGCTTTCTCCCAGCCTTGTGCAGGTCTACAATTTTATCCCTGATGTCCTTACACAGTTCTCTGGTCTTGGCCATTGTGGAGAGGTTGGAGTCTGTTTGATTGAGTGTGTGGACAGGTGTCTTGTATACAGGTAACGAATTCAAACAGGTGCAGTTAATACAGGTAATGAGTAGAGAACAGGAGGGCTTCTTAAAGAAAAACTAACAGGTCTGTGAGAGCCGGAATTCTTACCGGTTGGTAGGTGATCAAATACTTATGTCATGCAATAAAATACAAATACATTTTTTTCTGGATTTTTGTTTTAGATTCCGTCTCTCACAGTTGAAGAGTCCCTATGATCAAAATGACAGACCTCTACATGCTTTGTAAGTAGGAAAACCTGCACAATCGGCAGTGTATCAAATACTTGTTCTCCCCACTGTACTGTATATACCCTCTCAGTGATGCACCTGAATGAAAGGCTCATTATGCGGTTCATTGTCTTCTCAGGTGTGAATCACAGCATTATTCATGATCATTCACGCCCCCACGCATATTGCCTTTACAAACAAAAAGTGTCTTACAAAATTTTAAACAATGTATTGGTTTATGTGAAAGATTAGGCAGAATGTTTTTCAGATCATTTTGAAGCAAAATCTCTAGGCGACAACATAGTTTTTCAATAACCATGAATAAACATTATTCTCTCAAAAATACAAACATGTACATGTTGCTCACATATTATGGTAGCCCTGTTTGTGCTAAATAGAGTGTAATTGTCATGATCCTGCCATCTAGTCCTTGATATTGTTTAATTCTTGAGGCAGGATCATGACAGACCCATGTTTTATGTGCACACACATGGCCTTTTGTTAGGCCATGTGTTTGTGTTGTCTCGTCATCTAGCCCCGCCCTCCTTGTTATCCTTGTTTAGTCATTATTGTTTCCCCATTATCACCTGTTGCCCTCGCTATTTGTTCCCTATTTAATCCCCTCATGTCTGCTGTCTTGTGTCGGTTCATTGTTGTACATTGTGTGATCTCTTTGTGAGTATTCCTGTCTAGCGAAGTTCTGATCTTGTATTTGCTGTTTGTTTATAGTCTAGTTAATTGTCAGAGTCATAGTCTAGTTTAGTCACTCGTAGTCCTGTCTTGTCTTGTTTTGCCCCCTCGTGGGCTTTGTTTTCCCTGTTATTTGTATAAAATAAACCTTGTGTGTCCTGCAAACTGTCTGCGATTGGGTTCATCCTGCCACCTCATAACAGAATGAACCGACCAAAACTGAACCCAGCAGACAGTTTGTCCTCGTCCCTTCAGTCTCCAGCGGACCCTCTGGAGGATTGGTGGCTCAAGGCCATCTCCGACTCCAAGATGGGAAAACTGCCAATTCCTCCCCAGGAAGAACGATCTCTAAATGAGTATGCTTGGGTTGTGGAGGAGAGGAGGTGTTTTTTACCTGAGAGCCTCCTTAATCGCTACCTCATTGCGGGCCTTAATGATATCCCCCCTCTGGCTAAACGGGAGAGGCTGGTCTGTCGTCCTTTCCAGGAGATGGTGGCCCATCTGTCACGGAGAGACCCGCCCAGTGCCACTAGCCCATCTCCACCTGGCATGCTGCCCGTGATCCCGGAGGGTCGTGTTCTTGCCGTGGCTACGTTGGGGGACCAGACTGTTTTCTCCACTACTCCCGAAGTGGCTACTCTTCGCGGCAAGCGGGGAAGACGGCTGTCCTGGGAGTCCGCATCAGAGGCCTCGTCGACGGAGTCTACACCTCCCGGGACTGTCTTCCCAGCGCCTGTTCCAATTTCCGTGGAACTCCATAGAGTCACCAGTCCAGCTACAGCCTCGGTACCACGGCCTAGAAGGAAGAAGAGGAGGAGAGGAACCTCCAAACCGTTGTCCTTGCCTGGTCTAGAGCCCGCTACTGCAAGCACTGTCCCAGGCGCTGTCCCAGAGCCCGCTACTGCAAGCGCTGTCTCAGGCGCTGTTCCAGAGCCCGCTACTGCAGGCGCTGTTCCAGAGCCCGCTACTGCAAGCGCTGTCCCAGAGCCCGCTACTGCAAGCCCTGTCTCAGGCGCTGTTCCAGAGCCCGCTACTGCAAGCGCTGTTCCAGAGCCCGCTACTGCAAGCGCTGTTCCAGAGCCCGCTGTCGTGAGTGCTGAAGAGAAAGCAGCGGCCGATTCTGCTGCTAAGGCTGTGATAGAGTCCGTATCAGCTCACCAGGAGATGCCAGTCATCATTGCTGCAAGAACCTTGTCAGAGTACTTATCCCGTCTTGTCAAGATTCTAGAAGTCCCTGTCAGTCCTGTCTTGTCCCCAGACCCTGTCCCCAGGCCAGCTGCAGAGAGCGCTGATCCCAGGGCTGCTGCAGAGAGCGCTGATCCCAGGCCTGCTGCAGAGAGCGCTGATCCCAGGCCAGCTGCAGAGAGCCCTGATCCCAAGTCAGTTGCAGAGAACGCAGATCCCAAGTCAGCTGTAGAAAGCGCCGTACCCCAGCTAGCTACAAAGAGCTCCATTCCCGATGCGGAGATGTGGAGCGTGGGATCCGAGTCTAATTCTGCGAGCTCCATTCCTCTCTCCGCTCCTCAGCCACCTGCAACACCCCCAGTCATGTGTCCTGTTGTGTCCCCTGCTGTTCCCCCGGTCTGGTTTCCTGTTTCTTCACCCTCTGTACCCCTGTGCGTTTCCCCGGTCACCCCTGTCACCACGTCACCCCGGACTGTTTCCCCCAAGACTGTTCCTATAGTGTCCCCGTCCAAGTCTCCCCGGATTCTTCGCCCTAAACCCTCATCCAGTCATCCTAAGACCTCTGTTCCACCCATCCATCCTGGACTTCCCCCTAAGAACTTTGTTTTGCCTTCGCCTCCCCTTTCTTGTTTACTGTTTCTTATTTGTCATCCCAACCCTGTTATAGTTTATTCTTGTCTGCCATTATTGTTATTTGTCATGTTTTGTTGGTTTGTGTCTATGTCACAGTCTGTCATGTCCCGTGTTTGATGTTCCCTTGGGGAGCGTCTGGAAGCCGCTCCTTAAGGGAGGGGTTCTGTCATGATCCTGCCATCTAGTCCTTGATATTGTTTAATTCTTGAGGCAGGATCATGACAGACCCATGTTTTATGTGCACACACATGGCCTTTTGTTAGGCCATGTGTTTGTGTTGTCTCGTCATCTAGCCCCGCCCTCCTTGTTATCCTTGTTTAGTCATTATTGTTTCCCCATTATCACCTGTTGCCCTCGCTATTTGTTCCCTATTTAATCCCCTCATGTCTGCTGTCTTGTGTCGGTTCATTGTTGTACATTGTGTGATCTCTTTGTGAGTATTCCTGTCTAGCGAAGTTCTGATCTTGTATTTGCTGTTTGTTTATAGTCTAGTTAATTGTCAGAGTCATAGTCTAGTTTAGTCACTCGTAGTCCTGTCTTGTCTTGTTTTGCCCCCTCGTGGGCTTTGTTTTCCCTGTTATTTGTATAAAATAAACCTTGTGTGTCCTGCAAACTGTCTGCGATTGGGTTCATCCTGCCACCTCATAACAGTAATGACACCTTTGCCATTAATATGTTTATAATCAACTGAAAAAAGCACAAATGTCAGGGCATGTCAAAACATCTCAAGGACCCAAAAAACACCTTAGACCCCAGAGGGTTAATATAGTTAACGTTATAATTATTGCTCTTGATGTGAATGGGCCATTAGTCACAAACCTCATAAACATTACAAGACTCTTCTACGTATAAGCATGCGCTTACGATAAACAGTGTTATCGTCCGCCGGTGTTGATGCTAATATAGTTAACGTTATAATTATCGCTCTTGAAGTGAATGGGCCATTAGTCACAAACCTCATAAATATTACAAGACTCTTCTCCGTTGGATCAACAGCTAGTGGCGTGTATACACAGCATCACACAGGTTTAGCTTCCAGAGGTGTCTGGTTTTAGGCAGCACTGTCTTTGCACATTTGGATTGGTTTTAGTTTGGGTTTCATTTCCCAAAGCATCTGTTAGGGACATTGCGGATAAAGATGGTGGGTGTCTGATAAAGGTTGTTTGTGCATTCCTTTAGCTTCAGTAGATTTTTACTATGTGTTTGGATGGAGAAGAGGGCATGTTTTTAAGAAGCATCTGTTCCTTCTTAAGCAAAAAAAAAAGCACTCTGTCATTGCCACTCTCTCAGAGACAAAGGAAAACGTGGCATAAATAATTCAAAATAGCTAAATAACACTCCCTCTCCTCTCTTTTGTTTGTGCTTGTAAGTAAAACTAAGACAAATGAAGAATGAAAGGCAGCAATGATGAATATTTCTTTCAGAGCGATAACGAAGTTGCCTTTAAGTGCTTGTGAACGCTGGTGCACATCATGTGTTCTGATGACAGTTTGGTACTTGTTTTTATAAGACAGTAAAAGCAGTAGCTTGATATTCACTCTGCCAAATGGGGTTCTCTAAGTTAAAATCGCAGGAATGAAAAAGTAACAGCCATTGTAATTTAAACACTGATGGAAACAAACGTCCATGCGCTAAGTGCCTCTGAAGCATCCCGAGTCATATGGTGTGACGCTATTAACACAAAAATGCAATAATATATGATAAATCAGTCATGCTTTACTGTAGTCTTAGATTTTTTTCTCCACATGAGGCATATGAAGAGTGCAGAGAGAACAAGTATGAAAGAATGAATGGCATTTTGGAAACGAGACAGTAGTATTTCCTTATATGCTAGCTGTTTTATTTCTGTTGAAAGATCTGAATAGAATAACTAATGATTACCTGTTTTTATATATAATCTGTGGCATACATGTATGCTATTTTATATAGATAGTGTACTGTATAACATGCAATATGCCACAGATTATGTACGTGATTTAATAATCCAGAACTTTACACCCTTGTATCTTGATTTGAATTTCCAGAGTTTCATGTAGCAATGGACAAATTCAGTAAGACAGTCTGAGATGATTCTAGGGACTCACTTGAATTGCTGACGTCTTATTAATGACTTGAACATATGTGACTTATGCTTGTGCTAAAGCCTCAGTGTCAGGTGGTACAGCTTTTATCCTGCTCATCATAAATCTCAATCCAGGATTGATTACATAGTACCTGTCCTAATATCACCTAGTGTTCGAGCAGAGATTATGTCCATGTTACATCCTTTTCAATTAATTCTCTTTTTTTCTTCTTCCACATAGGGCATTTTCTACATGTCTTAATGACTTCCACCAGACGGTTAGGGTGCAAGTTTAACACTCCTTTGCTCTCCAAGAAGACACTAAATACTTAGAACGGGAGATCATAATGCCCAGAAGCATAAGTGCTTTATTAAGGTGAACTGTATTGTATTTTGTTCCATCTCTCCATATCACAAAGAATAAGAGACTCTGATCTTGAGAGTAAAATAAAGTTGCTTGAATATAGCAGGTGCATTGTTGATGTCTCAGAGGAAATAGCTACCTTGCTTATTGCATTGAAAGACAAATAGCATTCCCTCTCGGCGTCTAGAGTTGCATTTATTTTGCACAGTACTGGGTGGCATTATTATGTGGATGGAGACATTCTCCTGGCTCTGCGATTGAAGTATGATGAATCAAGTTGTGCTATTTCTGCAATTAGAGACAAGGATGATCAGGTGCTCACAGACATGAATGCCTTTTACAATGTTATTCTTACTCTTACCAGTCAGTTGTCATCAACCAGTTTAATTAAGGTTTCTGTGGATGCTTTTTATTATGAATATTCCTTATCTATACACTATACATAAATGACATAAATGCTGCAGAGATTTAAATCGTTGTATGTAGGGGATATTGTCGGAAGACTGTTAAATGTCCCCCTTGTGATAAAATATAGACTGGGATGCTCTAGTTTCAGGCTAATCATTTGATTTGTGGTGCTATAAAGTTATGTTAACGATGATAGTAAAAAAATCTGTAATCTTTCAATAATACGAGACAAAAATGAAATACTGAACAAAAACGTTCTTTTACTGAAATATTTTCACATAGACCATGAATACAAAACGTGTTTAAGGGCGTGTTCACACTTGTAGATTGGTTCGCTTGGTTCATGTAATCTGGACCAAAAAAAAAAAAAAAACAAAACATTTAGTCCTGGTCCGCTTGGCATTCACATTGGCATTTTAACACCTAACCTAAAGCTACTGAACATATCTTAGTTCGTGTCACGTTGTGGGTTGTTCCTTGTTCCTGTTTCATGTAGTCATGTGATCCTGCCATGTGTTCCCTTGTCTGATGTGTCATGTTGTGATTGGTTCATTGTTTCATTGTTCACAGGTGCCCCTTGTCTAGTCGTTAGTCTTGTGTGTTTAAGCCCTCATGGTTGCCCTGTGTCTTTCTCTAGTATTGAATGTTTCTGGTTGTGAATGTTTCTTGTCCAGGTTTTTTGTTCTTGTTTTGAGTTTCCAGTTTTCAGCCTTTGTTTTATGTTTGATAATTAAAGTTGCACTTGGGTTCGCTACATCTTGCCTCCAGTGGAATCATTCATAACAGATCGCTAAAGGCATAGGGATCTGTTCACAACCTGATTGGTCTTCTTTTTTTACATACTTTTTGTGGCAGAACTTACTGAACATCCAAAACAATGCTGTGTTCTGGCCTAAATATAATGGTATTCTGACCAACTGAGAACTTGTGACGAACTTATAAAATGTGTAAAGGAGTTCAAACAGCGGCAGGAATCCCTCCAACACACACACAAACGAAGACCTGCTGTGAGGAGATGCAGTTCTGATGCCTGTATCAAACTGTGATGGGCAACATCACGACTATGACGAGAGAATTTTTTTCCTTTTCTGGGCGGATCTCGGGCGCTGTTGCTATTATACTGGCGGGATAAATGACTCGCCCGACGCAAATCTAAAATGGGTTGGTCTGAAGTAGCTACATTACTCATAGGTGTAGTTTGGGCGTAACGTGAAATAAACCAATCACCGCGTCATCTCACATTCCCTCTAAAAGCAGGCGAGCTTGTTCCATGGTGGTTTGCTATTATAACGGCGGATTTGCCAGGCGCACGCCAGGAGCGGTTCACAGCCGAGGAGGCCAACGTTCTCGTCAGGGCCGTAAAACACAGAGAAGTGACATTGTATGGGGATGGGAGAAACCCACCCAAATCAGCTTCGGTTAAACAGGCGTATAATAATTTGGGTAAATGTGTAAGCTAGATTTATGCCTATTTTTTTCACATCTTCATGGACACCACAATGATTTCCCTTGTGTGGTAATATTTTTCATTGTAATTATGTATGGTTTGCAAAAAACGGGAACACGACCCCCCGGGAGCACAAGTTCATTCCCTAATTTACCGAAGTGCGTCTGTGGAGGGAAAAGTCCGCTGTGCATCGGGTGCAAAATAGGAATGAAACATGCGTCAGTGTACAAAGTCAATTGCGCTGGGTGCAAGATCGGGCCCCATGTCCCATTTGGTTAGTTTTCATGGTCAGTGTTGAGTTCATATATCATTCGAACCGCACCAGAGTTGGTTTGGAAGTGGATCGAGACCCATCTTTGCAGCGTTTTCGGTCCGCTTGTTTGGTGCGCACCAGGGTTCAGATGGCAGCATTCACACTTATTCAAATGAACCTCACTAAAAGAGCAATCGCACCAGGGTTCGTTTTAATTGAACCAAACATGCCAAGTGTGAACACACACTAAGAGTTTAAAGTACAGTTTATCCAAGAATGATAATTCTCATTTTTGCTTTATTTTTGATAAAAATGGAAGTTTCTGCAATAGGAGGCAGCCACTATTGCCTGTTGTTTGGGAACACAATCATATGAGAAGAGACAGTTCTCAAAAGTAATTTGACCAAATCATTCTGATGAAAGACTCAGGCATTTCAGAATGCTGTGCAATGCGATTGGCCCGCTGGCACTGTTCACATTCACTGTTTAGGCAAAGGCATGCAAAACATTTTTTTTTTTTTTTTTTACAAAATGTATCCGCCTCAGCTGAACGCATACATTTTTTTAATGAGCATTTTTAGATACAAATAGGTGGATGCAAACATAGCTAAAGTTTCCAGAATTTTAACTTTCAATAAAATCAGTGACAAGGATTTGAAACTTGCCAGTTAAGTATACAAATAGCTACAGTCAACCCGCTAAATTCTAGAGAAAAATTAGCTAAAGAGCATCTGATAGAAATATTTAATATTATTACATGGGTTGACAGAATATGTATGACTTTTGACAGAATAGGTATGAATTATTTCTGGATGTCATCTGGATGTACAGGCATCACTTACTTGTATATATTTAGGTTAGAATGTGAACCACTTCTCAACCTTTCAAAACCGCAAACCAAACCTTTCTCTGCATACAGACTTCAAGAATGTTATCAGTGACTTTGTCAAGGTGCATCTTGGGTTCTGTGAATTGTGTTGGCTCCACATCATAAGTGTAATGGGGGCTTTTTTCCACCTCTGCAGGTCTATTTCAGCAGTTTCTGTGTATTAAGTGAATGCTTCGCATGAAGCTAAATGCTACCGCAGAATGGCTCATCCAGATTCAGAAAGGCTGATCAAATAAGTTCCGCATTACATGGAGAGGGCCCAAGGGGGAAGTTGGGGGATATCCTTTTCGGAATGTGTTTTCCCCAGCTTGCTACTAGCAAATGAGCCTGTTAGCAACACAGCAATGCTGAGTCACACTGCAAAGGATCTAGCCAAATCCAGGAAATAACCTGGTAATCATTGGCTTTTTTCCTTATCATGTTGCTGTGTAATCATAATGTCATTTTGACAGATTTATATGAGATTGTATTGAGAACTAGCGTGCAGCTTAAAATGTGTGAAAGGCAGTTTCTTAATATGTATGACAACATCCTGCCTGTCAATGAAATCAATAATTATTGAGTTAGATAATATTTTGGCCTTAAGGAGTAGATATGAATATATGCTTATAGTGAAATGCCCTACAGACACCCTAAAGATGGTCTAAAAACATTTGAGTTTTATATTCTGGTTTTCCTCTGAGAGCGAATGTGAGTAAAACTGCATTTCATAAGCAACTGAAGAAACTCACAGTAGAGTCGGATATGTCAAGAATGAAACTCTTCTTTCAAACGCACAGGGAAATTAAGACAGGGACTCAAAACAACCCACACAACCTCGCCAGAGGGTAGAAAGCATCCTCCAAATCCACAAATAATCAAATAACTTTCCAAACAGAGTAAGAAAGCTTGGGTATGCTGTAGTTAGGAGTTACCCTATAGTGCTAATTTAAGGGCGGTTACGCGGTTTACCTTGCAATCGTTAAAATTTGAATTGTGTTAGAAGGACGTCTGGTCGAAGATTAAAGCAAAGTGACTTCTGTCTGGGCTTTTGTAAAGCACATTTGAACATTTAGACTCTTTCCCCATTTAAAGCCTACTTAACTGAAAATGAGAGACGTTCCCTGTCAAGGTTGGCTTGGCAGTGCCCAATGATGCCTTGATTGAGCTGTCGATTCCATTAACAAGCAAATGGGCAGCTGTAGATTTGTATTGACGGCTCAATTGACAGCTCTATACAAGTGAGGTCGGTTTCAAAAATGGCTTGAATTGAAAGATAAACTTTTAACAATTTATGTCTCTTTTATTATATTTTCTCACTGGTTTATTTTGACAATAACTAGACTTCAGAAGCTCATCACTGTTGTGTAATCTTGAAATGTTGAATGTTAAAAATGTTACATTATTAAAAAATGATTACTGTAATTTACAGTAATACGTTACTTCACACGAGATTCTCTCATAATTTTATAATTTGTGCATGCACACATGATCTACTAGCATGTGTGTTTACTTTAAAAAAAATATACTACTTATTCAGCATGCATTCATTAAATTGATCAAAAGTGACATTTATAATGTTGCAAACAATTTCTATTTTAAATAAATGCTATTCTTTTGATTTTTCTATTCACCGAAGAATGCTGGATTATTTATTTTTTTGCATCAGTTTATAAGCACACTTATTTTCAACATTAAAATTGTTTCTTGAGCAGCATATTAGAATGATTTCTGAAGGATCATGTGACACTGAAGACTGGAGTAATGATGCTGAAAATTCAGCTCTGATCACAGGAATAACTTATATTTTAAATATAAAACAGTTGTTTACAATTGCAATAATATTTTAATAATAATTTAATGTATTCGATCAAATAAACACAGCCTGGGTGAGCATGAGAAAATAAATATATTACGACGTATATAACTTTGCCTTGAGTATGTTTATTTATTTTCATATTACTCAAGATAAGGCCTTATTATGAAAGTAAATGGCAAAAGCGTAATGTCTTAACTGTATGATATGTAATATCCCCAAATGATCATCGTCAGAGTTTGTCAGTAAATTTAACCAGTTTCAGCCGACTGTGAGTTTTCTCCTTGACTTTTGAAAAATGAAGTGCCAAATGCTAGCCTGGTAATACCAAACTCTGCTACTTCGCTTTGCTTCGTAGACAGAGTCTGGCATGGCATAATAGAGAAGTGTTTTCTCTCTCGCAGGGGGGGCGCTTGTCTGAAGGTTAAAATCATTGGTTACCCGTAAGCCAATCACATAACGTTTGGTTATGACGTGTGTTATGCGCTGGCTCAGCCGCATCTAACTTCCACTGTAAACGCATGTATGATGCGAAAACAAAAACATCGAGCGAAATACCGGAGTGAACATGGCTGTGAATGACTTTTGCAGATTATGTGAAGTAAATCTACGCATCCACGGTACAATCAGCGTCTACGTCACGGCTCTCAGCCCGCCCTCTGTTCGTTGATTGGCCGGCTGTTTTCAGGCCGGAGGAAAACGGAAAGCTATGACGCTGTCTCAGACTGAGTGCAGAAGCGAAATGAAATTGAGCGGCAGTACGAAGTCTGACGTAGTCAGGCTAGCCAAATGCATCCATACCATCAAAATGTCAAAGCTATGTTTGCTGATTTTATTCTCTCTCTAGAACTGCTCCACAAGTCTGTTTCACAGAGTCAAACTTTTATTTTGATATTTTTTTACTACAGTACTTTCTGTAATTTGTATTTTTTTCATCCTTATTCAGGATGGGTTTTTGAAAGAAGTGTCTCCAATTTGTTATTCTTTTTCTCCAGCTGTGTTCTGATCAGAGCTCTGATCAGGCTTTGTTCCCTCAGGCTACATTGAATGGATGGAGATACATTTTGACATACCAGTGCTTTCAAAAATGGCCCTGGTGAAGCACAACCCTGGGGAGCCCACCAGCTGTGTCCCCCAGGCAAAACGAGCTTCGATATACATTGATTTAAAGCCGTGCTCTTCACAATGAAATAAAATGGTGCTTCTTTTGAAAACTGTTGCAGAGAGAGTCAAAATATTTCATTTTGAAGATCATTTTAAGACACCAGTTAGTTGATGATCATAGAAAAGTCTGTTGCAATAAGCCAAAACCTATATTACACAATGTGGTGTTTTAGCTTTATTTTATTTTTTTCAAAAGTTTCTTTGGCCAAACATGGAAAAGTTTTTTATTTATTATTATTTATTTATTTTGATTGGCATGACACGTGAACATAACCTGATTTCTCCAAGGGCAACATGTTCCTGGATCAACATCTTTGTTGATACTGGAACAGCATTCCATTCCACCAATCAGATTTGAGGGACAAGTTTACAGTTTATGTCAAGTTTTAGCTTACAACCAGGTTTAGGTTCTTCTACATCAGTGTTATATATTCACCTATCATTTCCCTCTGATTTTAGGGAGAAGTTATGGGTAGGGTTAGGTTTAGGGGTGGGACTAAATTTTCAGACAGGAATGCAGCTCCAGTAGCCTATCAGCAAAATATATTGACCCAGCAGTAACGCATCTAACTCGGCAAAATCAGGACATGCGACCTGTTCATGTTGGCATCTACCACATTCTGCTGGCACCAAGTGGATGAATGTGTGCCAGAGAACCCTATAGTGTGATTGGACAAATGGCCTTTGACAACAAAAGATATGAAAAGTGTTTATGTTTTTCTCTGCTATCCAGAGCTGTGATGCACTTTTCGTTCATGACTCGTGACTGACCAATTGAGAACCACTGACTTTAAAAAATAATAAGTGAAACTATTCTCATACTAGTTCTAAAAGGGCAGTTTTAAGGGCAAGATTTCAATTTATTCAAATGTGAATAACCTAATGGCATGCATATTTTATGTGTTCAGCAGAACATCGCTGCCTTATCTTATTGAAAATATTAAATCCATAAGCCACATAACTAAAGTTGGAATAAATCATTGGTGAAATAAGCAGGGGATTCCATTGAGCATTTATTAGCAGCTTTTAAAGTCTCCCTGTAGTCAATAATTGTATCCCTTAAAACTCACCTTTGATCACCAAAATGACATTTAAAAAATGTTTTCCAGTGAAAATGTTTTCTTCATGCCTTAATTAAAATATCTTGAATGCAACTCTACACCCTTCCTTCATCCAGTATACGCGATCCATGAATATGCTAATTAGCCCCGCCTTCACTCCCGCCAGCTCAGAGATTCACTCGGACAACTTACTGAGGTAAACACTGCACAATGGTATCACTCTTTACAACGTCGGACACATAACAGTAATTATTATGATTATCCTTTTGTTTGCCTATCAAACAACAAACCATGTTCCTATTCGCATCTCAGAGTCAGGCAGCTGCCTTCTAACAATCATCAGAAACGTTTTGAACAACCCAGAACGTCAGTGGAGAAAGGCATATAGTTCATCATAACAACGTTATATACATCATACACCCGCTATATTGCTAAATCTACCCGATTTTTCATATCAACAGAAAAAAATACTGGGATAAGTTGGCATCTCTCGAGACTGTACTGCTTCAGAGCGGTCATACACAGTTAATGATATGCTAAAGCCCGCCAGCATGTCGACGTGATTGGTTACAAGGTAGTGTGTGACGTCAGAAACACCAGCGATTTCAAACCGTGTTTTTGAGACTGTCTTTGGTTCACTGCAGTTTTAAGGAGAAAATACTCAGCAATGGTGTTGACATGAATTTGCACATGGTTTGTCTTAAAGCACATTAAAAACACCACATAGACACATAAAAAGTTCACATCTGTAAGTTCATTACAAACAAAAATGTAATATAATATACATTTATATCAAAAGTTCAACCAAATCACTTAAATGTGCGAGAATCCAAAGCTTAGACCCAGCCGACATGGCACAATGAGAAGTGGCATTAAATCCACGCACGATTTGGGACTTTAAATGTGAAAAGTTTTGCATAAAATTCATCAAGGGCACAGAAGGTGGAAGAATGAGCTTCTTGCTTCACTGCTTAATGAAGTTCTGAAGATTCATGAAAATGTTTGGGTATCTAAGTTGAGAAGGACCAAAGGGGGCATGACTCTTTCCAAAGGTGTTTTTTTCTTTCTATAAGGCATCTTGGTCATTACAATTCTGCACAGACTGTCAAACACTCAGCTCCATGTAAAATACGACAGTCCAATCAATGGAAGATTTATATCCATTTACATCATCAGTATTATTAGCCAGCAGAAACAAAGATGAGCTCAGACTTCGACTTTTTTTTTTTATGAGTCTGATTCAAGAGAAATACTGATAAAATTCTCTTAACCCGATGATATATGTCCTAAATGCAGTGAATCGTTGCCAGTGACTCTACAGAGCTTTTGCAGCTCTTAACACATACAGTTAAATCTCACCTGTCGAAGCTGCCACTGCTAATGCATTACAATTATGCAAACAATGAGAATCCTGACTTAATGTGTCTTGTTACTACACTTAAATGAATCTTTAAAGCATACACAATTCAACAGCTACCTGAGCTTGGAGCGAACACGGCTTGAATGTTCTGAAGAGGCCTGGATGGTCGTTTGGAGACAGGAAAGGCTTTATTTCTAGGGAATAATTCAACATAATGGGGGAAGATATTGATCAGACTGTGCGCAGTCTATTTTAAAAAAGGGACCTTTGCAGCTTGTAATCATGATGAGAACAGTTGTGTTGAAAAACAGCGATTTCTTGTGTGAAGACCGTAAACTGCTATTTTACTAGAGGTATCAAACACATGTTCAAGCCATCAATAGCTTGGGCTATAAGTCTTTTATATTGGGAAGTCTACAGTAGATCATGTGGAAAGTTCAGTACTGTGGGGTTGACAAATCTTGGATCTGAGAGGAAAAACCAAGCAGTTAGCCAGTGCTGAGTTATAACTGATTACATGTAATCTGGATTACGTAATCAGATTCCAAAAATGAAGTACTTGTAATTAGATTATATTACATTTTTAAAATACTCATAATCAGACTACGGTTACTTTTTTGTTGATTACGTTATTCTTACAATGCCTGTAAATTTGCCATAATTCATTGATTCTCACTAATAATTGTTTTTTATCTTATACATTTTCCTTTCTATAAAAGCCTACGGCTTGTATATGTTCAGAAGGTCTTCCAGGTTTGTCGAATCGTTCCACAGAAAGCCACTAGTCACGAGGCGATGGCAACTGAGACCCACGGCATTTGAATACTGGATTTACAAAAATCATTTCACTTTTAACAAGTGTTTTCTAAACATTGCATATCTAATCAGATCACAACGAACACATTAATTACTTTTTCATTAATTTTAATTCTCACTCAGTGAGGCTTTCGTTTTTCAAACACATCAAAATGTACAAATTCACGTCATTTCATATTTACATGCAATGCAGGGATTCCCTACCTTGGAAATCCAGAGTTCTTGCGAACGCACAAGTTGAATTTGCTCAGCGAGTTTACTCTGGCGTTGAGTAATGAAGCTCATTAAATATGCCCTTGTTTCTGAGCTGCACCAATCACATCGGGTTATCTGATATAGGCGGGTCAGAGGCGAGCTAAACAGATGACGACAGCGCTGTGACGTCGAAGTCATTGGTAAACATTGCAAGATGGCTATGGATGAACACCAGTTGTTTGAAACGGCTTTGGCCGCTACAATGAACGAGTTTGACTTGGATTTTAATCTAAAAGAGGAAAAGAAGACGGCACTCGAATCGTTCCTTTGCAAGAAGGACGTTTTTGCTGTTTTGCCGACCGGATATGGCAAGAGTCTAATCTACCAGTTATCTCCGCTGGTAGCTAAGCGTATGGGGCTTGTTGTGATTGGTCATAGTGTTATCCAATTGCGTGCAGTGAGATTTTCAAATGCATGCTTGGTGCCGCCCCTCGAGCTGGCCGATTTTCATTAGTCGATGCCAGACCATTAATCTTTTAGATTTAGGTCTGGATTTCCAGGCTAGGGATTCCCCAACTTTTTTGTAAACTGAACTTCTTTGACCCCCTGAGATTTTGAAGTTAGGTCAATAATCAACTTAAGTCAATACTACTACTACTACTACTATAATTATGATGATGTCAGAAAAAGGTCACATGACATGCTAAACAACTAAAATATAAACATTTTTTAGTAAGTGTTTTATTTTGATTGTTTTTATATTAAAATTATTATGACCAGCGCTAGCATAGCTAGCGAAAGCGGTCATATAGGGATTGTGAAAGTTTTTTTTTTTTTTGTCATCTACTGAATTTTTCGTCAACGATACCAGGGACACCGAAACACCGGGGAACATGAAATTTGGTGGGCATGTAGCCCCACTAGACTTTTACGGACAAATTTCGTTTGATCCCCGGGGGCCACTCCCCCCCCCCCCCCCCCGCGCTGGGCCCCCCCAAACCCCAAAAATGCAGTTTTTCCTAAATAACTACCTGAACCGTGGCACCGAGGATGAAGACATTTTTATGGTATGTTGGTCTTAAGGGCCCACATCAACCTAGCCCATAATCACTCATTTGTGATTTGCGCCCCTCCCATAAAAAAGGAAAATGCAATATTATTCTGCTTTAATCGCCCCTATCTTCAGTTGAGATGTTCAGAACTGCACCATATTTCATGTGTATGATTAACTTGACATCCTCTGGGGGTATCCTCTGCTAAGTTTCGTAGAATTTCATCCATGGGGGGGGTATAAAATAAATTCATTTATGTGCACATTTAGTGACCGTACACTCATCGGCCTGTAGATGGTGGTGTTGAGCGAAGGGTTGCTGGTTTAGGATGATACTGTCACACACACACATGAAGGAATACAAACAAACGCAAGCATGCACACACACTGACATCCACACGCACAGACACACACCCATACACACACATACAAATCCACATGCACAGACACACACACACAAACACACACGTGCACACACATGTACGCACGCATACATACACGCACAGACAGACATGCACATGCTACTACTTTTTTAAGGTATATACATAAACACGCAATACAGCCAAATTGCTCCACGTCATTTATTTTTGTGGAAAGCCAGTGCAGGCCTGAGCGGCGGTCATATTTTGTACCGCCATGCGGTACATCTAGTTTATTTTAATTTTACAATTTTATGATTTTATTAGTCATCAAAAAAGTTATCAAAAAGTAGTCCGATTATATTACCTTAAATGTGTGATGGATAACGTTACTAACTGCAATTTTTGTCATGTAATTTGGAATGAGTAACTGATTACAATTTGTAAGTAATCGACTCTGTGCTGCATGTCTTTATTGACTCTCAATAAATGTAATGTGCCATTTCTTCCTCGCAAGTGATGAATGCACATTTTTTACTTGCAAATATGTGTCTGTGCGGTTTATGCCAATTTTCATCATTTTAACATGACAATTTTTTTTTATGTGCATGTCTGTTTTTCTACTTTTCCAATTCAAATCATTATGCAAATAAGGATTAATTTATGCGCTCATTTTCAGAATTTCCTCTCAAATGATTATTTAGCACCATCTTAATTGCCCCAGATTAAAATCTTATCTACTTAAATATCATTTCAGATCAGTATTAATAGCCTTTTCCGACACCTGCCTGCAGATACTCTTGTCACCTCAGCCCAGCTGTAATCTACAGCATAATGTAACCAGTGGGGGTTAGTGCCGAGACAGCGGGAGAGGGCAAAAATCCATCTTCCTTCTAATTTGAGTGAATGTGTATCATATGCTAAGCTGTTATCAATACTATCTTCTCTGTTCCCTTGGGCTGCAAAAGAGCAGAGAAAATTATTCACACAAGTGCACACACACACACACACACACACACACACACACACACACACACACACACACACACACACACACACACACACACACACACACACACACACACACACACACACACACACACACTTAACATGCTGTCTAAATTAGGTCCTCTATTGTTTTGAAACTTTTTGCATTTTTTTAAATAACAAAAAACTGCTTTATGAAATCTCTTTTTATGAATCAATGTCCCTAAAGAGGGATTGTGTCAAATTTAGCAAACTTCTGGGGCCAAATTTATAATTGCAAACCTACATGTTTTTACCTCTACAATTTTTTTTTTTTTAGCATTTAGTACATTTCCACAGTATAGGGGTTTTCTGGATTCACTATATTGTAATCACCCTTTCAACAATATAGGCAAAAGATGAGGTAAACTTTTAGAATACTGTTCCTTCATAAATGAATAACTAAACAGGAATAAATGAGTAATGCACTATTAACATTCTAGTAACGACTATTAACTAACAAGAAACTCTGATTAACAAATTAGTAAGTAATAGTGGTAGTTCACTATTATCTAATCAGTAACTACTGTTTTTTCATACCTACTATATACAGGTTCATAATTAACATGAATAATGCATAATTTATAATAAAAGGAAATGATGACCCACTAATGACTCAAGTGTTACTACATTCTTCTAAAGGAACTACTCATTATTTGGATCAGTATTCTAAACTGAAAAACATGATAACTACCTAATATTGAAGTCATTGTAAGCTTTTGAGATTTTTGTACGATTTTGAACAGTAATTCCTTCCGATGGATTTGGTAACACTTTAGTCATTACTATTGTGTTTCCATGATCTTCACTTTAGAGTACTGATCCAAATAATTAGTAGTTCCTTTAGAAAGATGTAGTAACACTTGCATCATTACTATCCAAAAACCTTACAAAAACCTAAAAAGCTTACAATAACTTCCGTCAATATCAAGCATTTCAGTTTAAAATACAGATCCAAATTATTAGTAGTTCCTTTAGAAGGATGTAGTAACACTTGATTCATTACTATAATGGGTTACCATTACCTTATAGTATACATTATGCATTATTCATATTAATTATGAACCTGTATATAGTAGTTCTGTATAGTAGTCTTCTTCAGTGAAAAACAGTAGTTACCGATTAGCTAAAAGTGAACTAACTTACCACATTCAACTGAGTACCGCTATTACTATACAAATTCGTTAATCATAATTTCTTGTTAGTTAATAGTAGTAGAATGTTAATAGTGCGTTACTCATTTGTTCATCAGTAGTTATTCAGTACAGTAGGCCTATTCTAAAGTGTTACCAAAGATGACCCCAACCCACACAGACAACATTAAACAGTATGGGATCATCTAAAACGCCCGTCTCTGCAGAAGAAAGCTCTCCTACTGTTGCAGTCCATGTGCGCTGATGTGTGAGGACTTTGCTTCTCCACGCTGAGCTCCTGCAGTTTTGTCCCTGTCAACATAGAGCGCCTTGTCTAGCCATGACAGGAGAATAATGTCACTGCTGCGCGCGTGCACGTGCCAAACCTAAGATCTGCCGCCTCTTCTCAGTGAGCCACACAAGAAACAACACATCTTCAGAAATTGATGTTGGGTATGTGTACGATTATGTGGTTTGAGCGATTAAAGCAGTCAGTTGTGATCTTTGCAAACAGGAAGTCTTAAAGGACCAATATTTAAATTCTGTCGTAATTTAGGCTACTCACCCTCATGTCGTTCCAAATCCGTATGACTTCTTTTGTGTTCTGCGGAATAATGTTGAAGTCAGTCCTGTCGGTCATGCAGAATTGCAGAATATAAGCCTCAAAAAGGATGCATAACTCACCGTAAGTAGGCAGGTGGTCCACATGAGTGAGTAGGTGTCAAGTCTTAAATCTTCAGAAGTCATTCAAAAGCAAATAATTGCTTAATAATCCTCCACTCCAGTCAGTGAGCTGTGACCGCTGTGACCGAATTATTAAATTAAGTGAGTTGAATTCGAGAAGCGAATCAATTCACAGAAACTCCTCTCCGTTCGGTTAAATCAACCGATTCTTTGAAAGGAACCAATTCAAACAAGACCAATTCAACACTTTTTTTATTTATTATTTTACAAGTATAGGCCTACTTCTTGCAATTTACAATTTACACGATGACACAATTGCTGTGACTTCATAAGACTCGCACGAGTCGTTTGGGCTGATTTTATTATTATGCACTTTTTTTTCTTCTTTTTTTTTTTCTTTCGCGTGACATAATCAATCACCGTCAATGTCAATGCACGAATTTTTATTTATTTATTTATTTATTTATTTGTAACAATTTCCATAGGCTATAATTATAATAGGCCTAATAAATAATAATAATAATAATAATAATTATTATTATTATTGTTATTATTATTGTATTGTATGGTTTATATAAAACAGATAAGTAGTTCTAGTAAACCAGTAACTAATCCAGCCCAAGCGTAGGCTAATTATTTGTGCATAAGCAGTAAAATGCTAGAGTATTAATTTTAATGTGATTCGCTATATAAAAATAAAAGACTTTCAACCGTAATACGCACGATATCCCCCCCCCCCCGCCTCCTCCTCTCTCTCTCTCTCTCTCTCTCTCTCTCTCTCTCTCTCTCTCTCTCTCTCTCTCCCCCCTCTCTCTCTCTCCCTAGACGCAGCAGCGGCTTGGATTGGATTCAGTACCTCCCCTATGTGCAGCCTTACTCCATCATCACATCCCTGAACGTGAGCGGTGTAGCTGAGGAGCACTTCTTTAAAGCCAGACACTTCGCTGGAGTTGCTTCCCTGCGCGTCTGAGAGTCGGAGGGAGGGGACAAGCTTTCCCCAAAATCTCTTTTAACGATGGAGGCCGGTCTGGGTGTATTCCCTGGCGCTCACTTTACTCTTTCTACCTGGCTTATTCTTTCCTCAGTGTATGTTTTTCCAAATGTAAAGGCAGATATAAGTTGCGCGCCATGTATGTCGCCAATGCAAGTGAATTACGCAGGGGATGAGCATCTGCGTGACCCGCCCGATTCTGGGAAATATCCGAGACAGGATCAAAAGAAACCCAAGCTGATCACAGTTCTTTACCCGAATATTGGAGTACCCTCTGGACGAGAGGCGGATGGTTTTCCAGGGATTGCGCCGAAACTGGAAAGAAACGCTGAGGTGATAAACTCCCGTGCGCCTTTGAGGAACTTCACCGAGTCCGCTTTAGATGAAGAATTGTTTTCGGATGAATATGTGGAAAGTGTATCCGAATTGGAATCCGAGGACGCATCAGAGAGAGTCAAAAGAAGCGTGCCTGAGTTTCTGGAGAGCGCGCGGAGCGTTGATACCCGCTCGGAGGAGCAGAGAAAGACCTCCGGAGTGCGGGTGGACGGACAGAGTAAACGCGCCGAAGTTCGCTGGAACAGGGATGATGAGCATGATCCCCGAGGATCGGATTCCAGACCAGACGAACCTAAACTGGCCAGCAGCACTTTTGCTCTGGCTGGAGACTCCGCGCACAACCACGCAGTCGTGTACTGGTCTGGAAAAAACAGCAGTGTAAGTCCGCAACATCCAGTACTTCTGTGCAATACTATGCTATTCACTTATCTGGTCCATGCTGTCTTTATCTGTTGCCAAGAGTTCTTGACAACTTGGCTGGGAAAACATGCGCATGTTGTTTTGACTCCATAGGGCCATTCAATTCTGCCATATAATTTATAATGAGCATTTCCCTAACCTTTCCTGAAACGCTCACCCCTCAAACATTCCTTGTGAAAAGACCATATTCATCAAATCTAAACTAGCTTATTAGGCTGTTATTACAGGGGTTTGGGCCAGCAAACCAGCTTAGTCTTTTCAGCAGAGATGATCTAAATGTTTACAGAAAACACCTGTTCGGAGTGTTAACCACCTGTTTGTGAAGCATGAGAGAGATCAAGCACAATAGGACCTCTCGCGATGAGCTGGAATGTATTTCATTGTGTTACTAAAATGATATTCACTGGCAATGATCATTTACGTTTGTAAATGTACGTATTTCTAAATGGCATTCAGTTCTGCTGGGGTAAAGTCTGCAACTGCAAGATCTTTTACTGTCTGTATATTGTTCTGATGAAACGATTTGCTTGGAGAGCAGGTTGTTGGCTAGAGCCTCCTGCAGCACTGTCTGTGTTTTTGGATTGGAGATTTTTGGATTGGCAAAATAGGAGACTTTATAATACTTCAAATCTCAATAATTCAGAGATCCATCTAGTCGATTTTGTAGACTGAGGCACATGGGCAAATAAATGCTTCAAATGCTTAAAGTTAAACAGAACTGGGGACTTGTGCTTAAGCATGTCTGCAGAGTATTGCCTGGTTGTTTGGATTTTGAAACAGACAGGTGGTGTTTGATGATATTGAAACGAAGAGAGATGTGTGTGTGTGTGTGTGTGTGTGTGTGAGAGAGAGAGAGAGAGAGAGAGAGAGAGAGAGAGAGAGAGAGAAATCTCACTCCAGCAGATTTTTATGTTTAAGCCATGAAAGTGGATACAAATCTTAATATGTATGGCTGTGCATGTCTGTACTTTTATATTATATTATATTATATTATATTATATTATATTATATTATATAATATTATATCATATTATATCATATTATATTATATTAATCTATGTGTCTCAAGTCTCTCACTCTAGTAGTTAAAATGCAAGACATAAGCATTGTACATATCAGGTTGAATTTTTAATTCATAACAGTAATATTACTGAATAAAGGCAGATTTTGGGTTGAAGGTTGCAATTAACATACAGTACAAGGTGTTAGACATACAGCAAAGGGAATTTTATAGAGAAGGGGAAGGTTTTCTTAAATTAATTTGATGCATAGTTTTAAATAAGAAGCATTATTGGAACTTCTTATCTTTTTTATTTATTTAAAAACAATTTTTTAATGTAGAATATGGGTTTTCGGTACAAGATCTAAATGAAGTCTGAAGTCATTGATCAAGAATCAGCTTTGGCCTTTAGCTCATATAGTTAAGGTTTGTATTTGGCTTTAGGAAACTGATCCAAGACCTGTGATTTTGTCCGATTTGTCCCAGGGCAGTAATTTGAAGCAACAGGCAGTGGACTGAGAGAATCGCTCTACCACAGGTTCTCTATGCTTTCTCATTTAAGCCCGGCCTGTATTTGTTAAATAATTTATCCAGCTGTTATATGAATCAGATTCAGTTAAACAAAAAAATGCTCACCCTTAATGAACCGCCTCATCCATTATTGTCTTTCTTTGTGTCCGTCTGCACAAAAAAAGTACAATAAATGAAAACAGATAGTCCAGCGTATTCAGGCCTTGTCTAGGCATATTACATCCAGCTGTATTAACTTGTTAGTAGTTGTCAGTGAAACATTTACAGCGATTTTAAGCAGAGGTTACTGCCCGCCAGGTCCCGTCCCTCATCCCCGCAGCTGTACATCTCCTATAATTATCTTCAGGACTGAAGCAGCCATTTTGAAAGATTTCGTCCTGTTCAGGGACTGCCTACTCAAGCGTGTTTTCCCTGCTTGCATGCCTGCTGGAGAGCTTTGTCTTCATTGGCTGGAGGTTTTATGAGAGATGAATGAAGTGTGCAAGGGCAGAATGTGTGATTTGATCCCCCCCCCCCATAGCAGGTCCATGTTAAGTAAATCTCTTTTGCATAATGTTGTTTATTCAAAAGCTTTTGTGCAATATTTGCAGGTTTCTGGTCCCAGTCACTGCTCTTATGTAAGATATCACTTAATATGTTCTTCAGGAGGCTCTTACAGTCAAACATTTGGATGCAGATGACTGAATTTGCTTCTTATTACCAAAACCTTTTGATCTATATGGTGTACGCCTACATAAATACTTAAAAATTACTTTTGTAGACAAAAAAATAAATGTCCCTAGGGCCTACATGTACATTTCTTTACAAATCAGAAATGTTATTATTATCATTCCGTATCTATTATGTAATATTTTTTATTTTGTTTGACTTAATTTAATTTAATTTAATTTAATTTAATTTAATTTAATTTAATTATTATTATTTTATTTTTATTTTTTATAAATGGATGAAATTGACCATTTCACAGCCAACAAGTCCCCAGTAAACATGTGAATTTCTTTTAACACTGTTTAAAAAGCATCCCAAGATGAAGTCGGCTGAGAGAATTCAGAAGCAAATTTTTTAAAACAACCGTTTTAAGAGATATTTCACCTTCAAAAGATGTACTGACTAGATGGATCCACTCCACTGGAGCTTATCACTGGTGTGTTGTTTCTTAGGCTAAATGTAATTTATTTATTTTATGATTCACGTTTCCCATCATGCTTTTGATGTCATGCATTCAAAAGGAAAATAAAGCATCTGATTTGCATAAGATCCAACTTGTAAGCCTGGCACGCACGAATGGATTCTGATATAGTCCTGCTTTACTGAGATTGGGTCATTCTTATAGACCCTGTTGTCATATGCACCAAGGATTTCTTTGAAACACCTCGCTGAAAGCCTAAGTATAAAATATAAGCGGTAAATGAGCTTTGTCAAATAGTGTTTCTCTGCTGTTATATTTACGCCATCATGCGATTCAATAAACATGGGTGTAGCAAGAATGCCATTGGTTTGTTGCTTTATAATTGGACGTTCCCAACAACAATCCCCAATAATAGTGCTGAGCTATGTTTTGCGTTTATCATATCTAGTTATAATTTATTTAGGACCACCTGGTTGTGTTTTTACATACGAATGGCTTCATTGGTTTGAAGGGCAGTGGAGGTTCTCTGATATGTTACCTTAGGGAATTGCTTCTCTCATGGTGTGAATCTCGATTGCTTTGTGAATTGGGAAAACAGCATTGCAGCGTTTCACATCTAAGACCTCTTTCACTCCTCTGTCAAACCATCTGTTCTCCTAGTATACACTCTTTATGTAACTCAACATGTACTCCAGAAGTCCTGCCTGGAGGTATTTGCCCTTTTGTGTTGAATGATGTTGGCTCATAAATGGGATATTTACATTCGCGCATCTGTCAGGTTTCTGTCTTAGTTTTTTTGGAAAGCAGGGTGGTGTTTGTTGAAGACACTTGTTGGGCTTGAATGAGGATATTGTAGACACTGCTTGACTTCGATGGCTCTTTCAGTTGTTTCAGTGCCAGTTGGTGCATCTACTGCTCTTTGTAAACTTGCTCTTTATCAACTTTGATATCAAAAACGGCACCTTCTTTAAAGTTGAAATGGCACCACTAGTGACAGAACGGAAGTGCTGTCTCTTTGAGCAAGGCCTGCCATTTGCTCAACTAATGGCTTGTGCTTTGCTGTTTTTTTTTTAGTACAGTAGCACAGAAATGACTTGCCATTTAATGTGTACTGTACAATCCAAGAGTTAAAGTTAATATTGCTTGAATTGTTTTTGACAGGATGAATATAGTATTCAATTGTTGTTCATTTGGCTTTAAATGTATAATACATTAAATGGATAAAAAGTGACAGTAAAGACATAATGTTACAATATATTTCCATTTCAAACAAACGCTGTTCTTTTGAACTTTCTATTCATCAAAAACCCTGAAAAAGTTTCATGGTTTCCACAAAAATGTAAGCATATTATCTGTTTTCAACATTGATAATAACTTGAGTATCAAATCAAGCATATTAGATTGAAGCATAATGTGACATTGAAGACTGGATTCAATTAAGTTTTTCTCTCACAATAATAAATGACATTTTCAAATATATTAAAACAGAAAATAAATGCAGCCTGGGTGAGCATAAGTGACTTCTTTCAAAATCATAAAATCTTTCCAACCCCAACCTTTGAACAGTAGTGCATATTCGATTGAATAATATATTATTAATAATTATAATATTTTAGATACATCCCCTACTTTTTTCAAAATGATTTGAATATTTTAAGCCCTCTTATCAGACAAACTTATTTAGTCACCAATAACTCATAAATGGCTGATCTTCAACAACCTTGTGCACTCCTGAACATGATTTAGTGCCACTAATGCATTGTAGAGAGGTTTGTTTATTTAGTGTGGAAGCTAATACTGGTATTACTAGCTCAACGTTCGCTATGGAATGTCATAAATAATTGAGCTATTTGAATGTAGTATATGCCCCACAACGCCAATTCGTGTTTACACATTAGTTTCCCGGCTCTTTTGATCTGAAGCTGAGGTCCTCCTGGTGAGAGCCGGTGATACAGTCAGGGGATTTATCTTCAGGATTGTCTCTGGAGACCAGGTTTTGGCTGACTTTCCATGATTTGTGAACAAAATCACACTTAGCTACCCCCAAGTAAAAGTAGATATATTTTTTATATATATATATATATATATATATATATATATATATATATATATATATATATATATATTTATATTGTGTTCTATCCCAGCTTGAAGAGACCAATATAAATAAACCATTTGTGCATTGATTTCCCAATCCCTCAAATGTGTATGTATTTATATATATATATCATTTAAAAAAAAAATATATATATTTAATCAAATTCGATTAGCTGATGCAAGTGGTGCAGAAATGCTACAGTTCACCTTTAAATATTTTAAAAGCTGTTCATTTTTGGAGAAATCAACAGTTATGAAATGCATGAATACGTCAAAACACTCAGTGTCACAGTCTTTTGTATTCAGAACTGCAAAAAACTTTCATTTCCTTTTATTCAACCTCTCCATTTATATGCCATTTATCTCCCTAATATTCAGCACTTCAAGCTTTGTGTGCAGAGAGCATGCAACATCAACACATCCGACAAATCCTCATTCATTACAAAAAGCATCATCTACAGGGTGAGAATCGCAAGCTGCCTAAATGTAGCCATTATCTCCATTGTTGGGGAGACATAGTAGTAGGGCTTGAAACCACTAGAGACGAGAACACTCCGGCATAATCACACGCTTGGCCGCTGAACCAGAGCAAGCAACAAGGGTGTCTCTGCATCTATCTGTCCCCCTATGTTAATTACACTGATATAACAGAGTGTCAGATGTGATTTGGTTTCATCTCTGTTGCGTTAAACACTTTTTTCCCCACTGGGCTGCTCAACAGTCTCTCTCTCTCTCTCTCTCTCTCTCTCTCTCTCTCTCTCTCTTTCACAGACTGGCTGTGTGACAATCTACGCTCCGAGGTAGATAAAAAAAACTCTGCTATGATATCAAATGCATATCTTGTTGAAATCACTTTAAAATGTGGTGCTGTCAGATACATGTTGAAGGAAATAGTGCTCTGGAAGATGTGTTAGGATTCAGGGAGCTCAAGTACATTTTGATCTAACCATAAGGGATTAAATTAGGCTGGAATGATCCACAATGGTGTTCTGAACTTTCAGGAAAAAAAAGAAAGAAAAAAAAAGATATATGTGACCCTGGATCACAAAACCAGTCATAAGTCGCAAGGGTATATTTGTGGCAATAGCCAACAATACATTGTATGGGTCAAAATGATCGATGCCAAAAATCATTAGAATATTAAGTAAAGATCATGTTCCATGAAGATATTTTGTAAATTTCCTACCGTAAATATATAAAACATTCATTTTTGTGAGTGAATGCAGCACAGTCGTGAACATAATTGGACAACTTTAATGGCGATTTTCTCAATATTTAGATTTTTTTTTTGCACCCTCAGATTCCAGATGTTCAAATAGTTGTATCTTGGCCAAATATTGTCCTATCCTAACAAACCATACATCAATGGAAAGCATATTTATTCAATTTTCTGTTAATGTATGAATCTCAATTTCAAAAAAGTGACCCATGTGACAGGTTTTGTGGTCCAGGGTCACATATGAAGAATTATGTAAATAAATTAGTAAAAAAATATGCATAGATTATTACAAATTAATGTCAAGTATTAGATCATTTATAAGCATAATTTAGTGTGTTCGTGTGTGTTTGTTTATATATAATATGTTATAGATATTTACATGCATTCTGCAAGCAATCACATCATTACCACATGGCACAAGCTGACTGGCCAATGAGATTGCTTGCTCAACATTTAATTAGTCTGGTTTATTATTTTTTTGCTGTAAGTCCTGCAGTGCTCTATCAGAGCTCCTCTGAACCCCTCCACCTCCCCCAGTTCCACCTGCCTAGATCTGTTAGTTTTAGCCGTCTGTCCTGTAACAAAGATGAAAAAATCCCAGATCAAGATAAGATTTGGATAAAGTGTAAAGATGTAGCTCAGAAGAGAACTGAGAACCATATGAAAGTGGCCTAAATGTATTCTAGTTAACGGAATAACAATAAGAAGTGACCAGCTACAGATGACTGTGAAAGAATTCATATTTGGTTGTGGTAGATTTTTCCCTAAACCTAACTACGTACCTGGGTCTCGTCTACAATCCACGTCCCCGAACGTCTACAGTTGATGTTAGTTTCCTATAATATTCATACTCTAGCGAGTCTACAGTAGACGTCGGCCGAGTCTAACCCTATACCCTACACACATCGGCTGAGTGGTCTAATCCTATACTCTAACTTGTTCCCCTAACTAACTTGCTGCGCAGCAATAATAAACAGACAGACTTCAGCAAATGTCCTTTAAATGCTTTAATCACGGCAAGGAGAGTTCTCAAAGAATCTCTCCCAAGAAGAAGAATTAATCTCGGCTGGAGGATCTCAGACAAATTTCAGAGAGAATCCCACCAGAAAACAGGAATACAACAGTTTTTATAGAATAGGGGCATGGCGAAAATGACATGATACATTACATAATTTCCCTACAATTTGATTGGTTCTTCATAGACAAATCCTTCTGTTACTAGGTAGAACCAAACTCTTTTTTAATGATTACTTCATAATCACAAGGTTTGAAAACTAGACATCTGTATAGTTTAATTTCCCATATTTGTTCTTTTTACACTCACACAACCAAAGTCACGACTTTTCGCCAAAAAGGAAACATACATTTAGCCAAAGAATAGAACGTCTTAGTACATTGTGTTAGGATTTTAGACCTAAAAGGGGAAGTAAGGTTTATATGTTAGAATATTTAGAATCATGTTAAAAGATAGTTTACTATATTATCTATTAAAAATCCATCACACCGTGTATGCATCCAGAGAGTTCATCTGGACCATGGTTGTGTCCTCTCTCAGGGAGAGTAAACATGTGCCCTGAAAGTGTCTCTCCCTCACACTTTAATCAGGGGAAAAGATGGATGAATAAGACATGACTGTGTCCTGTGACCTCACGGTCAGCTCGAGAAACTCTGTACACTCGTGTGTGTTTGGTAGAGAGAGTACTTATGAGTGTGTTTCATGTTCATTTGCAGCAGCTTGTGATGCAGACTAATGCTGACAGATTCCTCCCTAGAACCAGCAGTCTATCCACACACTGTCTAATTAAAACTAATCTCCTAGCTTATCATCACTGCTGGCTAAAATCAAAATATGCTGCATTAACATTATTACTCTTTCTGACATCTTCACTGTTTGCTTTCTGGCAAGTCTTATGCTTTTCTGTCCCAAAACGCTGCACTCAAAACAAGTTGAGTGTACAGTTTTCCTTATTCAGAAGGATAATGCGTATCATTTGCTGATGTGATAGTTTGCTTGGCCTGGCCCATGTTTTCTTTGTTTACATAGACTGAGAAAAAAGGAGATGCTTTGGCAGGGAATATCGAATTCTGCCTTTTAATAAAATATACTCAAACTAAGGTACTTTATAGTGCAACAATTGGGTCATTCTACAAACAAGTGCCATTTTTGCCCCCCACATGCATAGCCAGTGCCAACTTTTACAGTGCGTTGCAGTCAAAGATGTCTCTTATGCTTATTAAGCCAATATTTATTTAATCAAAATTACAGTTCAATTAAAAATGTTAATATTGTGAAATATTATTGTAATTTAAAACAAACAAATATATTTAATAAAATTTTAAAAGTATGTATTACTTAAATTAGAATAATAAGTTGTTAACAAACAAGAATATGTTTCAACCTTGTGACCATAATATTTTCCCTATTGAGCTATTTCCTATATCTAAGTTTGTCCTCACATATATTTAGCTTAAGTTAAAAAAAAGTTTATCAAAGTGTAAAAGCCACTCGTTTCATATATTGTCCCATTTTTTCTTGCTAAAACAACACTTTGAGATAAAGTGTGAAGCATGGAAGTGTTTATCTGTCAATATTCCTTGGTGTTGAACTGCTTTTTAACATTTAATGCTTTTGTAACCTATTTGGAAGGCCTAATGGAAACTCGAGATGAGCCGAATAGAAAATGCAGATGAATTTTTAAAAGGCTCTTGTTCTTTAAAAGTCTCTGGCTTAGGTGTCTGCAGATGGCAGAGCAAACAGGCTGGATTTTAAGAGTTCAGCAGAGCAGAATCTTGTGCGGTTCAGGCACTTATCTGTGTTTTGAGTCGTGTCACGGTCTAAAAGAAGAGCTCTGCGTACTGTAGTGTGGTCTTTCTGTCGTTTGTAAAATGCATTTGGTAAAAAATTCTAGAACTGTGTCAAAAGATTGCTGAGTGCTGGTATCACTATGGCAACACTGGCCTCTTGTAGATTTTGCAACCAAGAATCGATTTCACTTAATTAATTTGATTCTGTCTTTGACCTATACTGTACACCCAATTAACTTGTCTATATGCTTGTGTTTATGGTGCAGCCCACTCTGGCTTAGGTCTCTGGTTTACCCTTACTAAATAATAAGACTAGGTGTTACAGTACTCACACAACTTTATCTAACACTTTTATGAAGAATTCCCAGTCTAGAACAGCTCTAGGTCATTGCTGTGCAACAATAAACCCTCATGATAGACGTTTACTGTAGCAGTGACACTGAAATGAATATGCCGAATAAACTTTCTCTCCTGTATTGATGTATTTCCTTTTGAAATATTAAGTTTGGGCGTTTAGCAGCCTTTACTTTACATCACAGCCTTGAAAAATTGCAGTGTTTTTTTTGTTTTTTTACAGCCAAGGCCCTTTTCACAATATACATTGTTTTAAAGCTTTACAGAAACCTTTGAAGTTAAGGTATGTAATAACTTTAAGTCGACATGAAACGGAAGTTGTAAGTCTTTTCCTCCCTATTGTGACATATATCTGAGTGAAATGGCTTCTTGAACATGAAAAAAAAGAAAAGAAAAGTAGGGCAGGACTTGGTTTTGTTTATGGGGAATTGATTGGATGGTTTTGGTTTGCTATTGGTGTGATGTCATGTGAGTGACAGGTTGCCCCACCCTTGCACCAGTTAACATGTCATCAGAGAAGAGATGTCTCTACAAGAGGGATGGAAAGTTATTTTAAATAAATATAGCAAGGGCATTTGATAAAAAACAACAATGATGTGCACAGATAAATACTGCAAAATTCCATAAAAAAACTCCAATTCCATAACGAATTGTCGTTTTTGATTTTTGATTTAATGCCTAATTGTCCACATTTTGTAGTTTAGAGCTTGGTGACAATGTATACAATCATAAATCTGAGGTCGTTGATCTGAGGTTGAAGACTCTGAAAACTATGGTCATGTGAATCATGTTGAAGCATTAGATAAGTGGCAGGTGGGCTTTATAATTAAGCTGGAGAGTACATTCTCAATTTAGAAAGCATTCAATTGAGCAAAAACTCTGCAAAAACTATGCCATCAATATTTCTGTCTTTTCCAGGAAGAGAAAGACTTTTTTCATGCATTTAAGTCTGCATTGTGAAGGATGCACTGTTTGACAGTAAATTACATCACCAGACTTATTGTGAACAATTGATTGATATACTTTATTCTAAAGAGATTCTGAAGAGATTTTTTTTTAACCCCTTCCCCCCAACAAGACAATTTTCCATAATCTAATCAATTCCCAGTGGATAAAGTGCCACCTCACATTTTCTTCTTGCTGTCCTTGATATCCTGTTTCAGTCGCCATGATTTTGCCAAGACATGTTCCTAGAAAAACATTTCTGTCTAAGAACATAGTCCGAACCCCATCCCTACCCCTAAACATGACCCCACCCATAACTTCTCCCTAAAATCAGAGGGAAATGAGAGGTGAATAACACTGATGTAGAAGCACCTAACCCTGGTTGTTAGCCTAAACTTGGCATTAACTGTAAACTTGTCCCTCAAATCTGATTAGAATGTTGTTCCAAGATCAACAAGTCTGTTGATCCATGAACATATTTTACTACCCAAAAATGGTGGAAAAATGGTGCACAAGCATCCTTTTACGTTGCTGACACAACAATACATTTGTCAGTAGTTTTGTTTTATCATGACGGTGTGTGTAAGGTTTCACATGTCCACTCATTTCTCTTATTGTTGTCTTCTTCTGGGCATTATTTCAATGACATTCCTAGTAACTGGTGGATATTAGGTAACTAGTCAGGTCTCCATCTAAACAATTTCAAATGCAAGCAGATGTGTAAGGAAATCAAGTAAATGTTTCTCGCTGAGAACATTGGCGCCTCACCAACACTGTGTGTGTTGTGCGTGACTCTCGGATCCTAATCAACCTGATAGAAATAATAAACAAGACAGTCAGGGCTTACTATATGTGGTTATTGCCCATCTCTCAGAGTTTGATAAAGGAGGGAGGAAATTGCTTTCAGCCCTTATTACATGTCTAACTGTTCATGTGCACCTGGAAGTTTCCAATCTCATCTCAACTCTGACTCTAAATTCAAAGAAGACAGACAGAAAGAGAGTGATACAGTGAGAGAGCATGGAAGAAGAATATAGAGATTAATGAAAGAGGTGCCGAAAGAAAAATGGAAGGTTGAGATAGCAAGACCAAGGGTGAAGAAATAACTTATTTGCCTAGGCACTCAAATGGCCAAGGATAGCACAGCACGAGCATGTTTGTATACATGTGTATGTGTGCTTTATTGTTGTGCCCATTCAACACAGTCGCTGAATAGCGCTATAATTGTTCACCATGGTTGTTGCTATGACGATCCCGAGCATGTTTGCCAAAGGGAAGACTGTGAAAGAGTGAATTAAAAGTGTCTGATCCTTATTTACTGAGCTTCGTCCAAAAACACATTGCGGTCCAACATGTGAGAAATCACACTGGTTGGTTAACAGTGAGAGCTTTGCTAGATATATATCCGGGTGTATATATGCTGCAATATTCCCTGGCTTGCACACTTTTGTCTCTTTACCATTACACTGTTAGTCTCAGTTCTCTGCGCTCAGTCACTTGAGTTCAACCCTCTCGGAATGCCATTAAAAGTTCATAAAAAGCATTTAAATACATTTGATATGTGTCCAATCCTTTGAATCCCCGTTTTTGGGAAAACCATTACTTTAAATACATATTCATATAGTGTGTATTATCAAGGTTAGAGGTCAATTAATATTTACAGGGTATAGCAGGACCTGACCTCTTCCGGCTGAGATTTAATATTTGAATATGAATACCTAGATGGCCCATCTAATTAGCATACAATGGAACTATGCAAATAGCCAGCTTTATAAATCTTTTAAAGCGCATAATTTTCCACTTTTCCAGTTTAAAGTTCATGTTACCACTTATTATTCAGTGCTGAGGATACTGCCTTTGATTTCTTTGGAAACCATTAAATGTGTCATTTTTCACCCTCCCTTCTCATTCATTTTAATTTGAGCATATTACAGAACAATTGACCATTTTTTGCTGTTCACAGTGTATGTGAATTCATTTAGGAAGCATTAGATGGAGTTCTGAGCTAAAGTTTGAGAAATATTTCACACATGTTTGCATAATCTCTGCAATCATATTAGTAATAATGTATAAACAACTGTTTGCTTTGTCAGACCAATCAGGTTGCACCTTTCGTAATTTTTTTTACACTCTCCTTTGTATAACTTGTTCTCTATAGGAACACAAAAAGGAGATACTGCTCTTTTTCATATATCTAAAATGCATGTTGGTCAAAGTCATGTCTTATCTTGTCTGGGTGCCAACTGAACCAGGGCTTTCCTAGGCTTTGGTAAAGTATTATCTGAGAAACGGCTTAGACCTTTCTTTATGTGAGTGTGAAAATAAGTCTGTGTGTTACACGTTTGAGCACGAGCTGAGAAATGCAGCTTCTCTGTATCTCCACCAATGGAGAGTTCATATTATGTGAGCGTGACCGGCACAAGAGCCCAAGAGGTCCGAGCTGTTCTGTTCTGTATGGACATTTGTGTGTGCTTCTGTGTTATGTACATGCCAATGAGCCAAAAGATGACCTCTTGAGCTCTCGTGGCTCATTGGCGTGCACATAACACAGATACACAAATACACATCGGCATTTCTTCACTTCCAGTCTTTCATACTTGCAGTCTTTCACACACCTTTATTTAAAAATGTAATGGTATTTCACAATATTTCCTGTTTCTATAACAATACATTTGATTATATAAATACAGCTTTGATGAGCATAAGAGAATTCTTTCAAAAAGATTCAAACATTGTAAAGTTAGGAAACATTTATATTTTTTATATTTTTTTAAAGAAATCTCTTATGCTCATCAAGCCTGCATTTATTTGATCAAAAATACTGAAAAAAAAATGTAATATTGTGAAATATCATGTATCTATGTTTTCTATTTTAATATACTTTGAAATATAATTTATTTCTCTGATGCAAAGCTGAATTTTCAGCATCATTACTTCAGTGTCACATGATCCTTCAGAAATCATTCTAATATGCTGATTTGATACTCCGTTATTATCAGTGTTGGAAACAGCTATGCTGAATAATAAGTGCAAATGAACAGCATTTATTCAAAATAACAATATAAATCTTTACTATTACTTTTTATCAATTTAACACATCCTTGCCGAATAAAAAGTGTTAATTTCTTTTAAAAAAAAGAAAGAAAAGCCCCAAACTTTTGAATGGTAGTGTATACTGTTACACAATATTTCTATTTATAATAAATTCAGTTCTAAAAAAACTTTAAAAAAACTTTAAAAAACCCAAACTTTTTATTCATCAAAGAATCCTGAAAAAAAATAAAAAAATAAATAAAAAAGGTTCGAAAAAAAATATTAAGCTGGCCAACTGTTTCCAACAATAAATAATAAATCAACATATTAGAATGATTTCTGAAGGATCATCTGATGAAGACTGGCGTGATGATGCTGCAAATTCAACTTTGCATCACAAAAAAAACAAACAAAAAAACATTTTAAAATATATTAAAAAAGAAAAACAAATAAATGCAGGCTTGATTGTTAAGAGACTTATTTCAAAAATATTTAAAATATAGTAATGTTTCCACAATGACAATGCACATGAAATATATTTTCATGGTTGGAGGTCAGCATTCTTCTGTATTTCACTGATGTTGTCTCTTTAACTTAATGTCATGCAGTATATCATATTATTCTCATATTATTGCCTACCTTTTCCCACATTCACAAAAAGCAAGACGGTAAGAGTGAGATGCTACAAATAGTTCCTCGCAATGTTTTTGTTAAAACTACAAATGGAAAGGGAGAATTATTTCTCGACCTATTCAGAACGCTTCCCGTGGCTCATGGTCTCACAAACACACTCTCCGCTCACGCAGACACATCCCGAGGCATGAGCTCACATGCTCACTAGAGGGAGTGTGTCGCTTGAAGCTGAACAGCCGGACACATTCTGCGGCGGTGTGTGTGCTCATATCTCATTAAGAGTTGTGATGGTCCTTTTTTTGCAGGCGTCCCATTTTCTACACCTACTGAGCTGTTAAAATGGCTCCTTTCGCTCGGGCTGCTTGTCTCTCACATGCTCCTGAGACCAGTTTTCAATGCGAGTAAAAAGTCAGTGTGCTGGTGGAGTGAAAGTTTGAGTTCTGTGCTGTGCTTTCACAAGAAGAAAGACATTTAGCTGAGCTCCCCATAATCACAAGGTTTATAGGAAATGGAGAAAGAAAGAAGCAGCATGTGGCGAGACTCAGAATGCAGACAACTACTACAGATTTAGTCGAGTTCAAAGCGTTCACGTCTAGCACCACATACAACAGAAACGGCAACAAAACAATAACCGCAGCAAAGCATTCTGGGAGCGGATGGCAATTTCCGCTCTTTAGCGGTGCCGCTCGTGGCTTGTGGTTCTTTCGCTGCCTTCAATTGGTTTTTCATTGTTTGTAATATGCTTCATTAGGATTTGACGCCCAAATTCAGTTCGACATCACGTTTTTCCACAGCGGATCTAATTCATGTTGACACGAGTGGCTCAACAAAAAATCCAACCTAGACAAAACACAGCGAGACGTTTGTTTCAGAAATGTCAGTTCTTCTGTGTCACTGTCGGCTCTGATGCAACAAATGCAATATTCATGAGCTTTCCTGGTACTCAAAGAGTCCTGAGTTGTCAACATGGGCTCAAAGGCCACTGGGCTGTTTGATCCCCCTCCCTCCATCCCTCCCTCCCACGGCGAAGGATATGACAGACTTAAGGGCTAGAGAAAGGCAGGCTAACCAATTCCTGACCCTCAGAAAGTGCTTCAGCGATAAAACTGACTGGTATCTCTTTTGAGAGAAAACTATCTTAAAACCACGGTGAATTTCCATGGTTATTGCTTGTTTTATAGCATCCAAGCATCCAAAATACAGCATATGTTGGTTTCCAGCAATGCTGGTCTTTTTAAGAGGGATCTACTATAAAATGATTGTAACTTGTTACTGTAAAAGACTGTAGAAATCTGTTAATTTAACTGCAAGTTCCTTTACTGATTACGGAAAAAAACTGTAATAGATGCAATGGGTCATTTAGGGCCGTCCCAAGCATGGGGTGGGGCTCAGTGCGAGTCCGGTCCAAGGGGCACCGTCCAACTCATAATTATTGTAATTCTGAAATGTGATGTGTTTCTACAGTAAAATGCTATTACAGTTTTTGGATAAGTAATCTTATCAAATCTCTTAAAAAAAAATTATCCATAAAATATATATATACAAATATAATGGTAGCTTGTTTCACCCCGGAATAAAACTATTCAAGAGATAATTGCAACTTTTTATCTCACAATTCCGACTTTTTTCTTCTTCTCTGGATTGTGAGATACAAACTCGCAATTACGAGTTATACTCGTAGTTGCGAGTTTATATTTCGCAATCCTGAGAAAAAAAGTCAGAGTTGTGAGATGTAAACTCGCAATTGTAAGAAAAAAGTCAGAATTGTGAGATAAGTTGCAATTACCTTTTAGATTTTTATTCAGTGGCTGAAACAAGCTTCCATACAAATAATATATATATATATATGAAATAATATGATAATACCTGTTTTGTACAGGTAAAAATAACTTGAAGTGGATGACAACGGAAGCCTTGCACATTCAAGTTATAAATGGCCACACTTGTTGTTACGTTAAAATGATCATTCACTTAATCGTGTATTCAAGTATCTTGAACAATGCAGAAATAGTTATATGAGCTGCATGTCACCAAATCAACCGTTTGACTTCTCTGTTGAGCCGCGACCTAGTGGTTTGAGCAGGAGTGAAGCTCATATCAAGAACACATCCTGCTTACAGCCCCATTCAAAATAAAATTTATATTGAAATTATATTTGTGTTTTATATTGTTACTGTAGAGCAGAGCGCTCGTATTGCCAAGGCCATGGGTTTAATTACCAGAGAATACATGCTGATAACATTTTTACTTTGAATAAGGTTCTCATAACACACACACACAAACACACACACACACACACACACACACACACACACACACACACACACACACACACACACACACACACACACACACACACACACACACACACACACACACACACACACACACACACACACACACACACACACACACACACACGTTTTCAAGGTTAAAAATGACCTTGACATGTTTCATGATATTTATGTAAAATTTTCAGTTATTGCCGATGACATCAAACACTTTTCTACAGCCTAGTGGGTAGCAAAAAAGAAAATAAGTTTTTATTCTATGCACTTTATGGTGTAAGCAACATTTGGTTGTAGCATCTCAAGGGCAAACATATATCTCCTAAAATCTTCTGTAGCTTCAGCCCAACTGGACAGATCTGCCGGCTGATAATGTGATCTGAATCCGAAGGGAAGTTAACGGCTGTGCAGGAAAGATCCTGACGAACATATGGAGACTTTGCAAATACACAGGAGCAATGGAGCTATCATTTCCAGCATCAATGCACACAGGCGGCATGGGAGAGCTGATGCACCCAACTGTAAATGCTCCGATCTGCATGCTCTGTGTTTGTGTTTGTGTGTGAGTCTGCGTTTACATGTAAGCGCTTACAAGATACAGTCACAGTGTGTTCAACATGCACGCAATTACAGAAGTGACCACTCACATGAACTTACCGCTCTCTCCTTCTGTCTCTCGGGCTTCCTGGTTTGTTCCAACATCTTGAATAATAGGCCTAAGCTCCTTTTTGCCTCTAGATGCAACTCAGGTGGAAACTCAATATTTTTATCTAGCAAATCTGTGCAGTGTTTTTTCCCCCCCGCCGTTCCTGTGCACTATCTGATCTATCTGTAATTACACATACAAGGCATGGAAGATTTTACAATTTCCTTTTTTTCTGCTTTAGTTGGAATACTTCACCCTTGACCTATGGAGCATGTCAAGAAAGATAGTCTTCACTCCTCTTTTCGGGTTGTTCAGGCTATTTCATTGAATCTCACAAAAACATGGCCAGGTCACATTTCACCCCAAGTTCTAAATGTTAACGTAAGAAAGTCAAGAAAATGAAGCCCATTAAGAACAATTTCCCCCCCAAATTCCCATTATCATAATGCATACTGACGTTTTAAGAGTAAATTCCCCAAAATTGTAAGGATGATTCACATATTTCGCATAATGGAATAAAGAAATAAAAATATGCATCAGTTCATGTTAGTACAACAAAGCATGATACAATTTAAATAATATTATTTAGTGCTTTACATTAAGAACTGTCATGAATGTCATAAAATAGATTTTCTTCATGTAAAATAAAATCTTATTTCTCTTTTGTGCTGAAATATGAGAGAGATGTTACCCATATGTTCTTAAGAGGTTTCATAAGACTCTAGATGGCGCAGGCTAATATACGTCCTTAAAACAATCTGCTTTCTATCACATACTGTAGTTCTCTAAGCGTTTGGTCAGCGTTTGCTGTCGCATTTTGCAGTGCACTTCAGAAACCCGCCATCTTCCCCAGCTCCACCTGTATAGATTTGCCAGGGGTAATTCATGCATGCTCTATTGTACGGCAGCAGCATGTCTTACTTGCTTACAGTAGTGTGTTGTGTATGTATTGACAGTAGCAAGTCCCGTAAATGCTCTGCAGCAGCAGCGGTGTAGCAGATCTATTCCACCAAGACCAAACATATTAATATTGTCATAATAATTAACCTGCCAAACACTCAGAGAGTTGTAACGACAGAACTGCGTTTTTGTTAATGAAGATTCTTATTCTTATTTGGAAATCCTTTCGTGTCTGTGTGTGTGTGTGTGTGTGTGTGTGTGTGTGTGTGTGTGTGTGTGTGTGTGTGTGTGTGTGTGTGTGTGTGTGTGGACATTTCAAAACATCAGCTTTATAAACCTGAAGTATTTAGATAAGCAGTTTTTGTCTTTGAGAGTATTAGTTAAACTATGGAGACCACAAGATGGTTTTCTCATATCAACGTGAAATTATGTTCACAACCCATTTTGCTTCTCTCTGTTTTAGAGAGAAATATAATATTAAATTAGAAAAAAAGTAGGGCAGACTTGATTTTTTTCCAGCAGTAACTGACTGTACTTGTATAGTGAAAAGTGGTCTCAATAGGTGGTTAGTGTTGAAGGCTTGGTTATATCAGCTAAAGAATATGTCCTTTTTTTTCTTCTTTTTTTTTAATAACATGCACCAATTATTCACAAAAAGACAAGAAATTTCTATTAGTAAATGGGGCCAATCTAGATTGTATACTGATTTAAAATCTCCTGTTCTGAACGTCAGGTTATTTCCATTCTGTCTGTGACCTTGAGAAGGAACATCTCGTCTTATATCCTCCATCACAGGCCGGATGAAACGCTCATAAACCCTACTAAAGCTCTTGGCTACACTTGACAGGTTCTAGTTCTCAGATACGCAGATGTCTCATCCTTCAGATATGAACATGATAATAAATTCTATCATCCTTGTAAGGATTTTTTTTCACCCACCTGGAACACATGCCACTCTTGTGCACCTTATCAAAAATATTTTAATATTTTATGTCTCAATCAGGACTTTATGATTAGAAGCATGATTCCCTCTTTTGCTTCATTTAAGCGAGCAAAGATGGTCCGCTGAACCGCTTGAGCCTTTGGACGTGTTTTCATTAAGACTAAAATGAGAATTAAAATAACTCATTTAATGAGAATGCATGAGATTCTGTCTGCATTTCATAGTCCAGATCTGTGGCAATGATTCTCAATTCTCTCTCTCTCTCTCTCTCTCTCTCTCTCTCTCTCTCTCTCTCTCTCTCTCTCTCTCTCTCTCTCTCTCTCTCTCTCCCCTGCCAAACCCGATCCAGTCCTTTAGAGAGATATGCACACATCAATTATAACGCTGCATTAAAAGTCAGTCATGCCATATGCACCCTCTTAGAGACTGACCGGTCACTCCCAAATCCTCCTCAGGCACTGATCCAATCAGAAGAAGAATGTGAAAATGTTCCTTGAAATGGGTCAACAGAAGGAAAGTTTTCCCTTGTGAGAGATAACAGAGCACAGGGCGAGAGTTGGGATTTTGGGAAATGTAGAATAGTTTGAGGACACATGAGAGAGAAAGCTACTAGGACTTACTTCTGTTGTGACATACTGGGCCCTATTTTAACGATCTGAAACGCAAGTATCAAGCGTGAAACGCAAGTAACTTTGTGGGCGGATCTCGGGCGCTGTTGCTATTATACCGGCGGGATAAATGACTCTTGCGCCCGTCGCAAATCTAAAATGGGTTGGTCTGAAGTAGCTTCATTATTCATAGGTGTGGTTTGGGCGTAACGTGAAATAAACCAGTCAGAGCGACATCTCACATTCCCTTTAAGAGCAGGCGAGCTTGTTCCATGGCGGATTGCTATTATAACGGCAGATTTGCCAGGCGCACGGCAGGAGCGGTTCACAGCCGAGGAGACCGACGTTCTCGTCAGGGCCGTAAAAGACAGAGAAGTGACAGTGTATGGGGATGGGAGAAACCCACCCAAATTAGCTTCGGTTAAACAGGCGTATAATAATTTGGGTAAATGTGTAAGCTAGATTTATGCCTATTTTTTCACATCTTCATGGACACAACAATGATTTCTCTCGTATGTTAATATTTTTCCTTGTAATAATGTATGATTTGCAAACATGAAAACTGTTGCTTCTGTGTAGATGAGAGAATCAAAGTGTATGCGCGTTGTGCACACGCTACATTGATTATGGCCAAGCATGCGCCCTTAAAATAGCATATGAATAACATGAGCAACGCACCACTGACTTTAGACTAGGTTTTTCCTGGTCAGTGGTGGAATTGTTTTCTTGACCTGCAAAATAGCACCAGGGAACTTTTGCGCCGGAACACGCCTCCTCTTTTCACTGAACCGCCCCCGGGAGCGCAAGTTCATTCCCTAGTTTACCGGCGTGCGTCTGTGGAGGGAAAAGTCCGCTGTGCGCGGGTGCAAAATAGGAATGATACATGCGTCAGTGTTCAAAGCCAATTGTGCTGGGTGCAAGATAGGGCCCATTGTGTTTTTCGCCTATAGTATAGGCCTGTAGTAGGGAAGTATGCAAGTGGAAGTGGAAGTATGAAACAATTTTCACTCAGAAATTGCTAGTACATTTAAAAAAAAAAAAAAAAAAAGGCAAATCACAGTGGACAGGTTACTGGTACTGGTTGGGACTGATTATTAACAAAATAGTGAAATAGTTTTTTCTTTTTCTTTCTATAATACTGTAATAGGAGACAACCTCTTTGTTTTGCAGACCCGCACAGTGGTCAAGTGCCAACAAGCAGAACAGAAATTGTTAACATTGTGATTGCTTTGAATTGGAATCTGTGCTTTGACTCTGTTGGTTGTATTCTCTTATCTGAAGTGCTTAGCTCTTTAACGTGGAAGGTTTCTTTGCTCTGCTGCTGATAGGCAGGCATTAGCTCTCTGAACGTGATCAAGCGGATAGATGTACTGAGATCCTCGCGGCTGGGTCGTGTTAGCGGGGCTTTGATGACATGCTTATCTGTTGACTCTCGGGGGTCATTGTGGGTGATAAAAAGGCCAGGGTGTCCCTGGAGAGATGAGGAAGATGAAACTGTGAAGTCACTCCACCTTTCTAGCTAAAGGTCCTGTGGTTTTCAAAGAGAACGCAAACATATCACAACAATGAGTAAAGAAGCTGATGTTGCTATTCAAGTGTTTATGCTTGTGTGCATTTCTCCATTTTAAAGATCATTGATTAGTGTCTGTCTATCTATCGCTTGAAAACGTTCTTTAGTCTCCTAGGCGTGGTTACAATGGAGGTCACAAGAACCTGTAAAACACAACACTGTAAATGTAATTCACAGCACAGAATCTTCCCTGGAGACATTTCTCATAACAGCAAGTTTTAATCTCATTATGACAATTTTGGGAGAAATTATTCATGCTTTCATTATTCAAGTTCTTGTTAATGGAGGACTTATAATGTTGGGGACAACTGTAATGACTCTGTGATGCCTCTATGGAAACAAACAAAACATTATTGAGTTGTTTAATCCCTTCAATCAAATTCTGTTGAATTAAACTTATTTTTAATAAAATGTTGACAAATTGTATGATTCAACTGCAAGAACATGTGTATTACCAACGCTATCTCACGACCAATTCGTACGAATTCGTACGAATGATAAAAAGTTGGCTAATTCGTACTAATTCGTACGACCTCACTCGTACGAATTTGTACGATTTGTCTAAACCCACGTGATGGGTAGGTTTAGGGGCGGGGTCAGGGGTAGGTCATTCGTATGAATTCATACGAATTGGCCAATTCGTCAAATATGTACGATTTTGCAAAAATCGTACTAATTCGTACGAGTCAGGTCGTATGAATTCGTACGAATAAGCCACTTTGTAGAATTTGTACGTTTTCCCGTGAGATCGGGCTGGTATTACAGATTCTAATATGTAGAATAAAACACAAACTTTTAATTACAATATTGCGTTACTTCCTAAAAAAAAGTAACTAATTGTGTTACTTAGTTTCTTTTTAGGGAAAGTAATGGGTTAGGTTACTTTTGCGTTGCTTTTTCTCACCTGGGCTGGCCTTGCTTTTTTTAATAACAAAAGGTCCTTTCACACCAAAAGTTAAATAAATAAACCTCAGGCTAAAGGAAATGCAAATTCACGCCTGTACAGTAGAGGGCGCTGCTCAAACAAACCTTTCAGTTGAGCTTCCATTTTGGATCACAGAAGAATAGGACGCAGGAGAAGAAAATACAACACTGTGTCCCAATTCAAAAGCAGCATTCTTCAAAGAGCTCGGACTTCAAAGGCCATGTCTTCGAAGGTCGGACAGGGCATTGTTAAATGGGATGGTTTTGCTTACTGGAGGACTGTTCTTGAAACTGTGACAGCTGCCGTTGAAGAGTGGCAGTACAATTTTTGCATTTAACTGCATGAAAACAAAACAGGGTTCAAAACCTGTCTAAATATGTTCACCTTGGTCAATTCATGTGATAAAGAGTATTAACGATATAAAATCGCATCTTGGTAATATTGATTTACATTGATTTAAATAACAGCTCACTTTGGTGCCACTAGTTGTAGCATTGACGTTTTATTTTTCTGCAGTGGTTGTGGACATTTCTAATTTAGTACAGTAATGAATGATGCAAAACATCAATTTCCAAAAAGATTTTGGAGTTATTTTCATATATATATATATAAAATATAGATAATGTTGATAATGATTAAACATTTCAGTACCCCCCGGAGGCATCATTTTAGGTAGCTTGGCACTCAGGGATTGTGTGTGAGAGAGAGAGAGAGTAGAGAGGTGCTCAGTCATACAATACTACCATGATATAAATTGCCTATATTCTACTCTTTAATCCAATAAATTGAAAAATGTATGACCCAATGACCACCACACCATCCCACTTAAATTTTGTGTTTTGTTTACAATACGACCTGTGTATATGCATATTTTTAACATTATAAATGTCTTTGCTGTTACTTTCAAACCATTTAATACAGTGTATCGTTGCTGAAGAAAAGTATGTTAATGGTATCACTGTCTATTACATCTCGAATGGTGAACATTCCATTCTTAAAAAAAGTTGAAATTTGGCTAAATTTTGGAATGACATTCATTTCGATACCTTACAAATAATAATCATAAAATATACAGTCGTTTTTTTTTTTTTTTTACTGAGTTTGATTGAAGAAATGTGGTTTCATTCAATTTGGAGTCATTAAATCTGAATCAAAAACTACACTGAAGAGTAATTTCTGTTTTAATTTGAGTTCAGATTGGTTGACTTCAGAGAATTGAACACCCCATATTGAATCAGCTTGAACAATAGCTTATTAAATTGAAATGCATGTGGGTTTGGGGAAATAACATTTCATATTTTTTTTATACATGTGTTATAACTAACTCATATTTACAGAACATTCTGAACAAAGCGAGCCTGGCACTTCGAGAGTGTGTTAGTTATGCTTTATTTATCCTTTGTTATGTTGCCCAAACAAAATGAACTCTCCGTTGGGAGGGTTTCAGAGACAGGATGTGCCCCCTCAGGGGTTGCATTCTAATGAGACCTAAATAAATATATCAGCACATCATTAATTGCACCAGAGACCCCACAGAGATGAAGCTCGCCTCCGCGGCACAATCATCCTCTCTTCTCGCTGTGCTATGATTCATTTAGCTCAAGATTCACCAGTAGGGTAGACACTGCAGGTTCTGGAAATTGTGTTTTGTATTTGATGATATTATTTTTTCCCACAACCAATCAAATATTACTTTGCGACGGCCAGGCATCAGCCAGCAAAACATGTTGATATAATACATGTTCAAGTGTGAATATGTAAGAGCAAGCATTATAGCTAATATTCCTCTCAGGTGTTAAAGGGATAGTTCACCTAAAAATTTTTATTAGCCCATGATTTACTCACCCTCAAGTCATCCTAGGTGTATATGATATTCTTCTTTCAGACGAATACAATCAGAGTTAAATTGAAAAATGTCCTGGCTCTTCCAAGCTTTAAAATTGCAGTGAATTGCTGTTTCTGTTTTGAAGTCCATAAAAGTGCATCTATCCATCATAAAAGTGCTCCACACTGCTCTGTGGGTTAATAAAGGCCTTCTGAAGCAAAGCGATGGGTTTGTATAAGAAAAATATCCATATTTATAACTTTATAAAGTAAAATAAACAACTTCCGGCCAAACGAACATACGGATTCCACATGAAGTTTACGCAGGCTTTATTGAACACTGAAAATGATCTTCCAGAGTTGAATATAGAGAGCATTCTGTGTCAGTAGCATTAAGTATTCAATGTTCGTTTTGTGAACTCCACAAAAGTGCAAATTGTGTAGGTAGGAACAACATCAGACAAAGCGTGAAGCCCTGAGTCAAACTAATCAGTGATCTCAGCGCCTCAGACATTCCCTCTTTCTATTAGTGGCAAAAGAGACCAATTAGTATTCCTGGCTTGAAACAGGACAGGGCTGGGAACACTTGGCACTGGATCTGACCGAGTGTCTAAAGTCTTTCATTTCAGGCTCATCTTCAGGCCAACTGTGGGAAGCTGTACTGAGGATCAATACACAGGCAGCATCAAGCATTTTCAATTTCGGCATATACGTAACTTTCAGCTCACGTATCAGCAAATGGTTCTCATCCACGAACTCTGATATTTAAAGATATTACTTTAGAATCCTTAAAACATTTAGTGTTCTTAACTCTCATGTTCTTTTTGAGATTTGAGAGGCCCAGATGTGCTTTCGATGAAGAATCCTTTTGTGACTTTTTCTAATAATCTTCCTCAATTATTATTATTATTATTTTTTTTTTTTACTTTTGCTTTAACTTTCTATGTGAGAAGTATTGCATTACTTATGTCTTGGGTCTAAGATAACTGTTAAATGCAATGAATTTTCATTAGGGTGAAGCCAATGGCAAATTTATTTGTATCTCTATGGTAAATAAAAGGGAAAATGTTATTTATAGTTCATAGGCATCAAATACTGTAGTTGTTTAATATGTTTGTTTTTTTGTTTGTTTTTTTGCACATTGTGTTTTTGCTATTCTGAATAATGGAAAAACATTGGAGGACCACAAAGTCAATCTCAACAGGGTTTTTATATTTTTTTTATATATTTTTTATTTTATTTTTTTAATGCATTTTGTCCATGTTTTATGTGAATTCTCACTACTCAAATGTAGTGTTGGGTAAGTTACTCTAAACAAGTAATTAAACTAGCTACTACTTCAACTGTGTAATTATGGTTTACTATACTAATTACTCTCTCTAAAAAGTTACTAATTACTTTCTAAATCCCATATCAGTCTCGACCAGTAGAAATGAAACTGCTCTTTTGATAAAAAATTTATAAATAAATAATTATATATATATAGGCTACTGTAATTAATGCAATTACAGCATAACTGTAACAGAAAAATAAAGAGGACTCCCTTACTTTACTTTTTCAAGGGAAAATTAATTAGTACTGAGTTACACCCAACACTGCTCAAATCACTCCTCATTTCACATATACCTGTTAGCATATGCTGTGATTTTTGGAATAATCCACTCTTCAGGATGCGATTTAAAGAGGAAAGTTAATTTGTCCAGTAAATTAAATCGGCCCTTTTAAGGAAATTCAATACACCTTGAAAACGAGGGGGGAAAAAAATGAATAGGAGAAAGTGGTGTAAGACCACCTGCAGGTTATTGGTCATTAACTCTGGCTCTCCGAAGACTGCTGGGCTGCATCAATATTGGCCAATAGTGCCCACGGCTTCAACAGGACCTTATGCGCAGGGCTGGCTAGCTGTGGCACTAATGTATTGGCTAAATTATTCTCACAGCCCACATAAGGGAACGAGGGAGGGTTACAAAGTGAACGCAAGTCAAACTGAACGTGTTTGAAGCTGTTGCTGAAGGGATGCAGCACAGCAGACATTATGGTGAAAGAAAACCTCTATTTTTTTCTTTTTCAAAGCATCCACCCACATGCTGCGTTTCTCATCTATGCTGTTTACTCTCCACCCTGGATGGTATTGTGCATTTTAGCCCCCCTAATGTGTCATGTTTATATATAAAATACAGATTGTGCCATTTTATTAATGTCAGTGGCTGTTAAAGGCCCATGAGTTGGAGTTGTAACGAAATCATGTTAGCATCACCTCGGTTATGGCCGCTAATAAAGCTAGAAGCATATGCGTGAGGGGTAATTCCAATAAAGATATGTCTGCTGGTGACTGAACCAGGCCAAAACATCATCATAAAATCATTTAATAACTTAATTTTATAACAAGGCAAACCATTCCCATTTTAATGACCTTGTATAATGATCTCTGAGCTGAAATATAGCATAGAACCAGTCAAAATATACAGTAAATGTCAAACTTATTTACGATATGTACTAGTGAGTTGACTGAGCATTTTACGTTTACATGAATGTTTTTAGGAAATGCTTTCTCTCTAAAGAAGCTCTCCTCACATAGAAAAGTTGCACTCAACACAGGCAACCCAATGTCATGAGAAAACGTTTGATTTTGTAGGTTATTTGTATGGAAACATGCAGGTTTCCCCCCAGCCCGAAACCCAACACTGTGTCCTAACTGTCTACACCAGACGCGACGCGACTATAGGTGCTTTCACTATTTGCTAATAATTCACATTTCAATTCAACCAACGTTTGTTTTACCTTGTATGCATCTTGGATGTATTAATGCTCTGAGCTTGTTACCGTTCATTCTACAGTTGTCTTCTCTGTGAAGGATAAGAAAAAATCATAACTTTTAATAATTCAATTTCTTACCTTTTTGGAACAACCTTCACATTGGGAGCGTGCCAATGATGCTTCAAAATGCTGCAGTTCACTATATGTATCTGTAAGAGGTCTTGAGTGAATTTTGAAGAAGGCTAGAAAAACTTGATGGTATTCTGAATTTGACTGGTTCTATCTGAACTCACAGGTGTTCCTGTTGCTTCTACCACTGAGAAGTAATTGATCGTAGAGGCCAGACTGTGTAATACGTGACCAGCGGTGGCTGCAGGATTCTGATTCCATGGTGTGAACAGCAATTTTTGAGAAAAACCGAACATAATTTGTGTTTGTTTTCGCAAAAGTATAAAGGCAGACTTTACGTGGTTGTGAGTTTGTATTGATGTTCTACATATAGATTTGGCCACCACTTTATATAGGCTATTGGAAACCCTGTAGGTTAGGAAGATTGAATTGTAAAAGTGTATCCAAAAGATGTAATGAAATGCTAAACCAGAGATCAGCAGTTGTGCTACATGCTGATGCCTCCTAGAAGACCCCCAGAGCACTCCTTAGACTGTAAAATGCAACGTAAATAGATTTTCCCCAATTCTACTTCATAAAAAATACATTTGCAACTATCCATTCCTGGGATTCCTACATCAATTTCGATAGCACTTTATTTGGTTGAACTTTATTTTACATTATAAAACGGCTAGTTCCAGTCCTTGATTCTGATTGGCCAATAGCTGTGTTTTATTCACGATAAAACACGGCTATGACGATTCCCCCAACGGCTCTATGTATCACTACACAACACCCTTAGAAACCAATCTTAGCAACGTAAAAATATGTTCTCATTGATATTGTTCATTGAAGCTTATAGAGTAGAGTATTGTGAGAGATTGAGTACGTGAGTGTACCTTTATTTATAGCATTTTCATTCAGGTCAGTCCCATATTCATAATAAAATACCCATTTGAATGTCTGCTGGGATATGGCCCTGACACCTAGTCATTTTTCAGTTGTGTCTTGCTTCTCCGTGTGCAAAAGTTTCAATCCTTTCAATATAAAAGTCTTCTCTACTGACAGACTCACTCACTCATAAAGACAGTCTTTGCAGCCATCTAATGGCGAAATAATGTAACTTGTTGCTGTTCACGGTTTGGGAATAATTTTTCAAGCGGAAGGAAGGCTTTTAGTGATTTTACTTCATGAAAGTTGCATTGATACATATTTCATGGCTTTAATATTTGTATTGTGTGGTAACCGTTTTCTAAAAGCAATAAGGTACTAGAGGATAGTGCTGTATCGTGAATAAGTCACGGCTGAAAGGCGTTGTTACTACACAGCACAGCCTCTCCTACCTTATTACTTACGTACGTGTATTTGCCTAAGAAAGTAATATAAGGTAACTAACGTTACATGGGTTAAGGGTAGGTTCAGGGTTACCTAGTTATTGTAAAAACTATAACAAGTACATAGAATGTACATGGGAAACAGGACTGTAAAATAAAGAGCTACCTCAATTTCAATATGAGTGAATAAATATATTGGGTTGAGAAAAGTCTTTATTTGTTCCAAACACACAGTGTGTAGGCAGTGAATGTGTGCTTCATAATTCTGCCTATAGTAAACATCATCTCGTTCTTCATCTACTTTGGCAGCCTTGTCTTCCTCCCAAGGCGTGTCCAGGAGGTCTTCCAGTACAGTCTGTGCACAGCAATATTATCTTGCATGACAGTCGCAATTTACAGTTGCTTGGGCATGGCAAACTGCAATCCATCAGATGATTTATTAATGTTCCTCAAACAGAGCCTCCACCTTCCTGCACTCCACCACAGTTTGCCTGTCTGTAAGGCCTTTTAAGCCTCTCTTGATCATATATTTCCGGTACATAAAGTGTAAAAATGGACTCAGGTTCATCATAGGTTTGAATTTGTAATTTAGCTTTTATTTCTATTTTATTTTCAATTTGTCTTTTCAGTTTGGTGTAGTTTTTGATATAGTGAAGAGTTTTCTAGTTTTAGTTTATTTATTTTTAGGACTGTACGTTTAACTAAAATGTTTAACTTTGATCAATTTCACAGCACAGTCTATTGTTGTTTATTTTTGTTAATATTTTTTTCCCCAGTGTTTTTTATTTATTTATTAACTCTTTCCTCGCCAGCGTTTAAAAAAAAAAGTTGCCAGCATTTTTGATCATTTTCACTAAATTTTCATGGCCCCAGAATACTTTGTACGAATATCTGAACATACCAAAAGAAAGAACGGAGAAAAGAAAGTGTTTTTATCAACACTTGAATGTAAGTAAAAAAAATAAAATAAGACTTGCTGTTATTAATTGTATCTTGAACACATTTTTTTTTCTTACCGCACTGACATTTTTTCTCTCACTTTAACACTTAAAGCAAGTGGAAAAAAGCATTCTGAGTGTAAGACAAAATACACTCATATTAAAAAAAGTTTTAATATCTTATGTAAAGTTGCTTCTCAAGTAAATATACAATACATTTCTTCAAGGCTTTTTATAATTTTTTACATGAAAATTAGACACAGTTACTCATTAAAAATAGGATTTTAATTTTTTAATTTTTTTGGCAATAATCTTTATCACTTGCAATGATTCTGCAGATCTCTAGCAATGTTGGTCAGCAATGATCTGATTTCTTCTGTGCCAGTGGACAATGTCCTGGTTTGAGAAACAGTCATATCTCCACTGTTAACTCTTAAAGGGATACTTCACCTCTGGAAAGATGAATGTGTATTTAAAATAGGTCATTTATGTAGAAGAAATGTGAAATTATTTTTGAATTTGGAGCTTTCTAGACTGAGAAAAGCCAGAAAATTTATTTTTGGCTTATGTGGATGAAAGACAACAACTCCCAGAATGCACTTGCTTCGCTGCCCTAGGAGGCCACTCCCAAGCCACGCCTACCGGTTAGAGAGCACAGTTGAAAACAACTAGGCTAGGCTACTAGTGAGACTCTGACGAGTTTGCCCGGGATTTCGAGATCGCCCAAAATGTCCGGGATTCGGCTTTTGCGTTCTACAGTCGCCATTCATTATGTTTACTGTGGCAAGCAGGACGAGGCTGAGGGGCGCGGGAGAACGGCGCGAGGCCGGTGGCGTGATTACTGAGACGCAGCGGTCTCCTATCTCTCACGGAGGAGCGGGAATTTTCTTAGCAATGTTAAAACGCACATCAACCGGTCACTTGTTTAGCGTTCATGTAAACACTACATTCAGATTCACCAATCGGAATGAATTAGATTGAAACAAAAGGTGTGCATGTAAACAATGAATGGCGACTGCAGAAAGCAAAAGCCAAATCCCGGGCATTTTGGACGATCTCGACGGCCGGACATGTCTGGGAAAAAGAGGATGGTAACCCCTAATACTCAGCTTTCTCCTACTACTCAGCTTTCTCCACAGAACAAGAGCCTGTTAGCTTAGCTTCCAAAGAAAGATGGCTGACACTATGTGTACATTCTGTGAGTGAGATCCCTCCCTCTATGGGCGGGTTGAAAACATGCGGGACAGCCCCTCCTACTGGCTGTAGTCTTTAGCCTCTGGCCAAAAAATCCTCAGATGACGCAAAATGACGATTTTTGCGTCATCGGAGGATTTTTTCCAGACAAAAAATACATAAATCTCTCATCTCAGGGGGATATGAGGGTAGAAAGCACGGTAATTCGAAAATACTACAGGTTTTCTACTAATACAAAGCTTAATGCTAAATCCTGAAGTATCCCTTTAAGGATGATCTTGATTTACATATACAGGAAACCTGGACACAGTCAGAACCAACCTGGTCTCACAAGTAAATTTGCCATTTATAGTATGATAAACCTCAGAAATCCAGGCACTGCACAAGTCTGCTGAAAATCAATGGCTATATTACAAGGAAAATGTCACATTGCTCTGAGCCTTTCTGAACTTTGTGTCCTCTAATTCTTTTGCACTTTTTAGCCCTTTTTTATTAAGTGACCTTCCCCCTTGTACAGGGACATTTTGGTTTCTCAGCCTTTAATTTCTTCACCAATCCTCCAAGATATCAAGTATGATATCTGCCTGCAGCTGAACATCAATGTCTCCACAATTTGTGCAAAAGCTTTGATTATGTGTTTTGAGGGCATATTCTCTGTCCGCTTCTGCTTTTGCTCCCTTATTTCCAACAATTAGTTCCTAGTGGCTTTTTTTTTTTCATGGGGACAAAATACAGCAATAATGAAAAAGGGAGGGAAACTCAAGATAATATTCCCCTTAACTCCTTTTCTCTTCTCTCTCTTATAAAAAATGTGAATCAGAGCTGCAGGACATGTTGAATACAGGTTGAAAGCATCCACACAACAATCTCCTGAATTTCTTGTCATCATCTTTGGACCTTTTCATCTAACTATGTCAGATCATAGTCGACTGCTAATGTCAAGCTTTCAGAGCCTCGTCTCTCTAAAGTCCAAATGCTAGTGGAGCAGCATCAGTGGTGCCATTTAAATAGGCTAAACCTAAATATTTAACAGAGCTGGAGCTTTGTTAGATCGTCTCTGACAAGACCCCTCATTAAATAACAAACTGAGGATTTGACTACGCCAAAGTAGGTCTTGTCTGATTCAGAATCTAAATTACGCTGCTGGTTTCATTCAACATGTTACAGAGCTAGAGCTTCCATGAGACATTGTCCCTTGAAAAGAAAACCTATTATCAGTTGTGTCTGCTGATTCTGAAGCACAATGTTGATAAAAGGCCGTTGTTAAACGTGACTTTGCTCTAAGGAAATTCTCCAGTGGGAACCGCAATGTTCATGTGTTCCAATTACAGTTTTCTTGCCACTAAAAGAAGCGCTGAAATGATCGTACTGGAATATTTAGACAACTTAAGTGGTTCTTTTCAAACTTTCCTCTCTTAGATCAATTATTTCTGGATTGCTTTAAGCTAACCATATGCATCCACTATTAGCAAACTTTTTCCTCTTCCAAAACGTCAGCTTGTACCCAAGCCCTTAAAATCTGGCACCTATACATTGTCACAGAAAACTTTCAAAGACCCCTTTGCAGGCTGACTGCAGTCAAGAGAAACTGATGGGAAAGTCATGATCCAACATCACTTATCAAATATAGACGAAAAGTGAGAGACAAGTGGAGGAGCTGTTTTTGTGTTCCACCAATTCTCACACAAGGCTTCTGATGCACTCTGTCAAAAGTGTTGAGAGTTTCAGGGCTCTGTGTGCACAAATTTCCGAGCGCTGGTGGTTAATTGGCAGTTCGGATAAGGTCTACCCCACATAGTGGGGACAGCTCAACAGCTGGAGCTTTCAGGGGATAGAGAGGGATTTGGGCTTTTGTTTTATCTCTTTTCAGCAGCTTTAGTCCCGTAGGTCATTTTGAACTTTGTGATTGAGGGCAACTGATAGGCCATAATCAGTCAGAAGTACTTTATAGAATGGATTTTCAATTTGTGATCGGATTGAGTTTTTAAAAAAAAGATATGCACTGCAATTTAAATGAGTAGGGTTCAAAATAGAGTTAATATGCTTAACCTTAAAACATTTTTGGTTTGATTTTCAGCTGTTACTAAAGTTTGGATCTGTATACATTTTAAAACCTGGATTTGTGCATTATTATTAATCATTATTATAGATCTAATATTAAATCACATTAAATAATAATACAAAATTAAGTAGTAAATTGAAGATTTTACCTACTGTATGTTAATTTAAAGGGGCTAATTTGGCACCAGAAGTTTGCTAGTTATTGATTTCCCATCACCAAGACTACATTTGATAAAAAATATAGTAAAATCAATCATGATTACTAAAGGATCAGGTGACATGGAAGACTGGAGTAATGACGCTGGAAAATCAGCATTGACATCACAAGAATAAATTACACTTTACAATATATTAAAATAGAAAACAGTTATTTTAAATTGTTATAATATTTCACAATATTACTATTTTTACTGTATTTTTGATCAAATAAATGTAGCCTTGGCAAGCATAAGAGTATTTCTTTCAAAGGCATTTAAAGATATTGATTACAAACTTAAACGACTTGGAATATATTTAAATCTATTTTTGGAATATATTTGACGGTTTGGCATATATTTAACAGTTTCTTCAAATAACTGGTAACACGGTCAATTAGTCTGAATACAGTCACATATTAGGTGTGTTTAAAAACTAGTTTACTATTTTTTTAATGCCTTGTCATCCATCCATCCATCCATCCATCCATCCATCCATCCATCCATCCATCCATCCATCCATCCATCCATCCATCCATCCATCCATCCATCCATCCATCCATCCAACCGTACCATACCGTACCGTACTTACCGTACCTTCCAACGTACCATACCATACTGTACCTCCCTACGTACCTTCCTACCGTACATTCCTACCATACATTCCTGCCATACTGCACCTACTTACCGTACCTTCCCACTGTACCTACCTAACGTACTTTATACTGCACCTACTTATTGTACCTTCCTACCTACCGTACCGTACCTATCTACCGTACCTTCCTCCCCACCGTAACTTTTGCACCTTCCTACCTACCGTACCTTCTTACCTTTTGTAAAATTGCAAATTGTGTTTATTGATCACATAAATATCAATGAATCATCTTTGGGGTTTTACTGTCTCTAACTCTGTCTCTTGTATAGCTTTTGGCTTCAAAGGCCATTCAGATCAACCTGTTTGTGAGTGGGTTGGTAGTTATAAGCAATTGTTTAGGCCTCATCTTCTCTAGAGGAAGATGCTTAGAAAGCCAAAATCATTAATTTATTTATTATTAAGTCTGAAAATGGATGAGTTCACTACTTGTTGTGTTAACGTTTTAAAGCTCTTCGCCGTCAGACCAGAATCTCAATTCTGCTGCTGAAAACGTGTCAAAAATAGTTTATGTGACTATCATTTCTAACAGATCATTTTTTTGTGTCAGATATTGCATATCTGTGTGCATTAAGTACTTTGTGTAGACACCTAAGGGTGTATAAAGCCATCCTAAACCTGGGTTTTAGAACAGACTCTTTTATCTATCTATCTATCTATCTATCTATCTATCTATCTATCTATCTATCTATCTATCTATCTATCTATCTATCTATCTATCTATCTATCTATCTATCTATCTATCTATCTATCTATCTATCTATCTATCTATCAATCAATCATCTCTATATATATCAAATGCATAATACAATGTGTGATCATGTTTTTTTTTCTTGTTTTTTTTCTTCTTCTTTCTAGTGCAGACAGTCTCTCCTCTTGAATTATCCAGACTTTGACCTCAAAGCTTGTATTTTAGAATTTTTTAAAAAAGGTATTCTCCTAGGGGTAGAGTTCTTTGTGTATCTGTATATGTGAGTGTGTGTTTGCATGACTGACAGATTGAAGGACAATACTCTATTCGTTCAGGACTGTTTCTTGAGACACTTGCAGAGAGAGAGAGAGAGAGAGAGAGAGAGAGAGAGAGAGAGAGAGAGAGAGAGAGAGAGAGAGAGAGAGAGGGGAATAGACTGACAGATACACTACAGATTTAATTGCTTGGTTGATTGCCAAAACAGTTTAATTGCTTAGGTAGAAATACCACTGCAGCAATGTTTACCACAATTTATTGTCGATAAAAAAATTATAATGAAAAATTGCTATATATAAGATTTTTTACTATTTAAAAGAGCTGGTTTATTTTTTTATTTTTTATATTAATATCATCAATTCACAATAGTTTTTGTGGAAACTAATATTTTAGTGCAAAAACTACAATTCAATAGTTTAGGGTATAATAAAAAGAAAAAAGAAAATAAATTAATACTTTCATTCAGCTAGGACGCATTACTGTAAATAGATCACAGTAAGTCATAGTAAAGACATTTAAAATGTTACAAAAGATTTCTATTTCAAATAAAGGCTGTTCTTTTCAACGATCTATTCATAAAAAAAATAAAAAAAAAATAAAAAAAAAGATCCATGATTTTTTTAATATATAAGATGTGTATAGTGCAGTGTGGCTTAAATCACAGTTTATGTTCCAATCTGTCATGAAAAATTAGCCAAGAACTTTATACAATCTGACAAGCAACGCTTCTGTCAAAAAAGCACAGTTTGCACCCAGCTTCAATTTCGGCCTCAGATGGCACGGCCGTCGAGTATCCTCAGTAGGCTACGCTTACTGACCATCTGATGCATATTGCAAACACAACTAGAAAGCACATGTGAAAATAGAAAACTGCAACACAACTTTTGGGAGTTGGAGTCAGTCTTCCGAGACTAACACATTAAATTTATATTACAAATGCTTGAGAAAGACCTAATGTAAATTTGAGTTTGCAAGATTTGCAGGTTTATGGTTAGGCCTAGGCTACTATGGAAGCTTTTTTTCAGAATAAAACATTTTAAAAGATAATTGCGACTTTTTTTATCTAATTGCGAGTTTATACCTTGCAATTCGGACTTTATAACACGCAATTGCAAGTTTATATCTTCCAATTCTGACTTTATAACATGCAATTGCGACTTTATACCATGCAATTCTGACTTTATATCTCCCATTTGTTATAAAGTGAGAATTGCGAGATATAGGTTAAACATGCAATTCTGAGTTTATTTCTCGCAATTGCGAGTTTATAGGCCTATCTCACAATTCGGACTATTTAGCACGCAATTACGACTTTATATCACACAATTCTGACTTTATAACATGCAATTACGACTTTACATCAGAACTGCGAGATGTAAACTCCCAATTGTGAGAAAAAAAAGTCAGAATTGTGAGACAAAAAGTCGCAATTACCTTTTTTATTTTTTTATTCTGTGGCAGAAACAAGCTTCCATATGTTTCAAATCATTTGAAAGATATTTTTTGTATATTTTTTTTATAGAGGCTTTTAGTAGCATACTAAAGAGGGGGAAATGCGATCAGGATATTATGTGAATCAGTCTTTTTTTTTAAATGTGTCAGTACAAAAATATTTATTTTTCAGCTTGCTAAGGATCACTTGACAGCATATGCCCTTTTCAAATCACCTGGGATTCATTTTTGCTTTTAAAAACCCATTCAGCTCCTCTTTCTCTTCAACTGCCCACAGCCATAATTGTGAAAGCACAATAAAGACAAATAAAAACAGGGAGATTTGAACTCAGAATGAACAAGTAGTGCCGTTCCACATGGCGTACAACCTAGAGCAATCTAGTCAGCACTGTGACAAATTATGCTAATTATCATTCCACTTCAACCCAATGCATCAAGACAGTTGATTAGCGGTGAGTGAACTTTATGTTCCCTTTCCGCTTGCAATAATGCGCCAATCGAGCCGAGCGCCACAGTGAATCCACTGCATGTCCCTGTGATCATTAGTGGCTAGCAGCTCATGCTAATTGAGTTAATTCAAAATGTCTACCTTATCAAATATGTATTCACTGAAAGTTAGAACAAGGTGCATTGACGCAATGATAGCGAAGGCTATCATGTATGCATGTATATTTGCCATTAATATTAGATAGTAATAGTAATTGGATTAGTAATAAAAAGGGGTTGTTCATTTTCAATGTTGCTAGTAATGTATGTATCAAGCCTGATTTGGTTTACATTACACATGCATAGTCATATTCTCAATTCCATTTTCTCCTCATCTTCATAACTTTAATTAGGAACCCAGTGAAAATGAATGGTTGTGAGTGTGAGTTAAGATAAGAGTTGTATCAATTGACATGGTGTTTTTCAGCACTAGCTCAGTCTCTGAAATCTCATTAGTTTCTGCACAGTTTTTGAAGGATCCAAAATTGTGGAAGTAATTAAAAAAGTGACTTTGAAAAGATTTTTGTTTATTTTGCTGAGAGAGACCAGGGGCCTTATTTATGAAGACGTGTAATGATCCGTAAATGTAAACGCGCATCAGTTTCCAAAATGTTCATGCACAAAAAAAGTGTGGAAGGTTTCTATACAACGTGTGTGATATATACGTGTGTGAATTAACATATATTATTTATTATTGTTTTCAGTAAGTCATTTCATGATGTAATTAATTCAAAGCTCATTTGCTCATTTATGCATATAATTAAATTAATACATATTGTGATTGCCTGTTTATCTTTACATTATCATATTGTAATTGATGTTGAATTTATTGAATTATTGGTTTATGAGCGGCAATACGTTTGTGCACATGCTCTTTAGTTGATGGATGCATATGAACATTTTAATATCAGTCTCTGCCTTTATTAATCCAGATTTGTTCCTCTTTTTCAACGTTTCGATAAAAATCTAATCTTAAAGATTGCATATGGGTTTTAATAATAGCTATCCATCCAAAGTTGCAAATTTAACTTGTGTGCACAATTGGAATATCGTAAAAACATTTGCGAATGAAGCATGATCCCATGTATTCAAATTAGCGCAACATATCTGTAATAATAATAGAAGTTGCTGCAACCGGGGAAACCACTGTGGCTCTTTTTTCCTCCATTATAAATGACTTGTGTCTCGAGCGAGCAGACAAAACACAATAAACGCTGACATGTTATTTTGCATTCGGATGCTAAAGTACAGTGTTTGGGGATGCAAGCATGTGAGACGTTACTGAGAGGGAATTAAACCAAATAATTTTGATGACAGACTTTGGCTCAGGCATTTCAGAATGATCAAACCAACATTTGAGATGATGTGCGATGAAATCGGTCCGCCGGTTAGTCCAGTTATCCAATCACATCTGTTGGGACAAAGTCGCATGAGTTTTTTGTTTTGTTTTTTTTGCATAGAGGGATTTATTCGGTAAATGTGTTTTCATTGAAGTGCATTCCTGCGTCTCAATTCTCCTACTTATACTACGCCCTAAAAGTATGTAGTGTTTTTGTGGAGAAAAATGTGATACTTTTGAGTGTGTAGGAAAAAAGTAGACAAGCTTTTGGACATACTATCACGTCATACAATTGCGTCTTTAACGGTTGCTCTCTGTCGCTTCCTGTCACCATAAGCTGGCCTGTCAATCATCTTGTCACAGTTAAAACCCTCCACATTTCACCAAATCAATTTTTTTACTGTATCGGAGAGAAATGCAGAAGCACGTTGATCTGCAGTCGCGGGTCTTTAATGCGGAGACTCTCCTCATATAAATGCATAATGATGCTTAAAAGTTATATTTATAAAAGTCCACATTGTTATTGCAGATGGAATATAACATGGATAACATTAAATAAATTTTTTTTTTTACCAGGTTAAATTTTGATTAGTCACTCAAACCTTTTATCTGAACCTCTCACTGTTGGTCGCGCATATCCACCATGTTTTGTAGGTTTTTTTACTCATGTTTGTAGTTCCTCCTCCAAAGGGCAGTGGGTTGTGGGCAATATTCGCCTTTAGAGTGTGCACGGATCCACACTTTGAAAATAGTAGACCATCCAGGGACTTCTGGCATTATTACGCCCCGACTCTAGGGGAATATAGGAAACTCTAAAAAGGCGTAATAAATAAAGTCGGGTTGTGGTAATGGAATCCCAGCAACGAATCACTCCGGTCGATAATCAAACACATACACAAATCTAAGCAAAAAAGTAATACATTTATAAAGGAATAACAAGTGAAATAAAGAGCATCTCTTCAGGGTGTCGTCCCAAAGGCCAAAATAACAAACAAAACAAATATAAAAAAGAAAAGCGGAGAGAATTAATAACCTAATCCAATAACAAAAGAAAATACATTGAACTTACCTAACTCCCTGCCAAAAACAGAGCTCAAACCAATTTCAAAATAAACAAGGCAGGACACCCCTACGCTCCACACTTTTAGGATATGTTGTTTAGACATAGGGGGAAACGGTTTCAGATGTCAAGGTTGCACGTTCACTTGAACTAATTAACATCACTAATACACTCAACTTTGATCATCGAATCATTTGATCAGCTCTCAATCCGAGTACGACCGAACCAACAATGAGCTCCAGCAGCGTTCTTATAAAGACCATGCCCCGACTGGACAACCAATGGCTTTCCTACACCCCATCATTGGACAACCTATTAGAAATCAGACAAAACAAGGGAGAGAAGAGGAACACAGAGAAATAGAAAAACATAAACACAGGTCTTAACAGGCATCCTCTTTTTAACATATGCTTTGGGACACACTTATTCTAATCTCACATACTGTTTAGGATGGACAGTATGGACATTGAGACGCAGGGTCATGTCTTCTTATCGGATAAAAAAGTATCTTCCTCAATTGAGCGCAGAAGTTTTTTATGCATATTTTTAGGATTTATGCACATTTTGGCGTTTCCAAGCAGCGTTTTTTTTTTATTTTTATTTTTTTATCCCAAAATGCGCATTACAAATAGGTGGATGGAAACATATACCAGCACTAATCGGCATAAAACAATCTACGCCAGAATGAAAACTTATGAACACTTTTAAACCCTTGAAATGATCATATGTGGAATTTTTTGCATGGGTTGTTGTGAAATGTTTTTTTACGCCATCTTTCTCAGCATTAGGGATATATACCGTTCTTTGAGACCACAATGTTCATGGCCCATTTGTTTGTAAGCACATCAATTTCTAAAGCCATCTGTGTTTCGTTTCAGTGGAAAACTCCCTGAGCGCTTTCTAATGAGCCTAGGATAATACAAATATTCCTGTAACATTTGCTCTTTTTTTTTTAAGTGGCCAGAATTTTTCCCTTTCTAAAATGTTCTCAGTATTAGAATTTATCGCTAATAGTAGAAATTCTGTTCAATGTTTATGTAGAATAAGGCCTATGAGAGCGAACATCAGACAAAGTTAAATAGTAAATTGTTAAATAGTAAGACACTTAAATAAAACTCAGTCTATCCTAAATGACAATTTTGAGCGGTACACTTTTCCTCTGGGTAGAATTAGGCAGGGAAAATTTGACCCTCAGCATCTTTGATGAATGGGAAGGAAAACATTTGATTAGCGTCTATGGATGTAAGATACCAAAAGCTTACCAGAAATTACCCTGGGTTGCAGTTGATTGTTTCAGATTATGTTTTGATGAAAACAGTGATGAATTATATTACTGTATTATTGTTGCATGCACCACACTTACAAAGTTTGCAAAAGCCCCAAGTTTTTTTTTTTTTTTTTCTATAAACATTTCTGCTGGTGTTAAATTTAATTTTAACAAGCCCTTGCATGAACCATTTGGAATATAACAATTACGCATCATGTAGCAAGAAAATATTGCCATAGAAAACACTATTTATGGACTCCTTATCTACTTTGTGCAAGCAGGACCTGAAGTGCATTTAGGCATGAAAAGGCATTGGGTCTCATAGCTTCGTGTAAAATTATTATTTTTTTCTTTCATGTAATGGATTCATTACTGTTCTCTTCAGATCCAAGCCCGAGGCGGTGTTTAGTCACTTCATTAAAGTGGGATACAAATGGATGCCTCTATAATTTCTGCCTCATCTGAGTCTTAGTCTGAGAACATGGTACCCGCACGACCTTAAGTGTTCATACTTTATACCTTACAGTAAATGCCAAATGTATATAATAATAATGTATAGAGGAAAGGGGGGATATTTAGATGGGTGCCTACAATTTGATTTGCAAACTCAAAATTTTTTATTTTATTTTAGACCTTTAATAAAACCATATATAATCTGCTTTTAAATCAGAGCAGGAAGCAGTGTCGAGAAATGAGTTAAATGGCTGCATTTATTAGTACAATAAAAGTCAATGGGGTCCAAAGCATTAGCCCCACTGACTTTCATAGTACGGAAAAAAGAATCCTTGACAAAATGAACCTTAATTTGTTTTATGTTCCACAGAAAAAAGTCATACAGGTTTAGAACAACATGAAGGTGAGCAAATGATGACAGAATTGAGGTTGAATAGGTTTTCATTTCATTATTGAGTTAAATTGAGTGGCGATCAGGTATTGAAAATGGTTGTTTTTACTGAGTGGTCGTTGCGGTTGTCATTAGTGTTGGAAAACGACGGCAGCAATCAATGTGCGCAGCTCCCAGACGTCCAATCTGCTTATAAATAACTTTTTGTTTCCCTGCTTCTGCTGCTATCCACTAACATACAGCTGGAATTTTGGTTAATAACATTGACTGCCAGATGTAGGTGGATGTAACAGGTCGGGCACCCCTCATAGGCCATCCCAGCCAAAAAAAATTGAGATACACCACTAGAAATCACACAATATTCACATGATTTGTCAGTCTGTTACCATGTGGAAAGAAATTTGGATGTTCACCCCAAAAAAAAAAAAATCACTAATCACTTAATTCTTTATTTTGGAGACCTGAGGTTGAATGACATTCTCCCACCGTCTGTCCCCAAATTCAGTGACTTTACCTTTGTAGAAATGCATGTGTAATGCTGTCACTTCCATCTGCTCTGGGCAGCAGTTTCCAATGCTTTTCCTCCTGGCATGGATTGGAGGAAGCTGGTTACAAAAAGCCAGCTTGAAGCTCTAAATCCAAAGCATTGCAGTTTGCAGATGAACAGTTTTACAGATTTTCTCCCAGGGAGATTGCCTCAAAGACTATAGGACAGACGTTTGGCATTATCTTCAGTGCACGGCTAGACATGCAATAGCCTCTAATTCTGTTGATCTTGTTAAGTTTCAGAAAGCATAAATGTAGCTTACATTTTAATGCATATAAAGCTTGTTGCTTTATGCTACAAATCAAATAAAAGCATATTAACATTGCATATTTAATGCTTTTTTAGGGTTTAGAGATCAATCAGCTGTTATGTGGTTTAAAAAGAAAAAGAAAAAAAGATTGACTATTTTTTAACTGCCTACCTATGGACTACAGTAACCCCAAAAGGTATGCGCACACTTAAATCAAACTTAAAATGTATGAATGTTATTGCATCAAATCAAACAGTGGCTTTTTTTTTTTTTTTTTTTTTTGTGTGAAAAAAGGCACACTTACAAGCATTTTTATTACTTTTTGACAAGTTGAAATTCATTATAAAAATGGCTGAGAAAAGCTATTCCTGAGAGAACGTCTAGCATCATTCGTTTTCAGATTTAGTTAATTTTGAGTTCAAGTAAATTACACTATACACTAGAATACACACAAATCAAGACAATGTGGGCTGAGGAGATGAAAAATATGTTGGACACTCCACCATCAGGTTCAGAATGTGTGAAAGGCTAGAGACCGTTAATTCAGCATACTGAGACTCAGAGGAAGAAGTATGTCTAATTGACAGCCTGTAGTTTGGACCATCTGTGGTTAGCCTGTGGTAAGTAAAGGTCATTTGGGTAGGTGGAGGAGAGAGAAATGCGGAGATGTACCATTGAGTGGGTGTATTGACTGAAATATATAGGGCCGAGAACATAGCCCTGAGGTATGCCAGCACTGAGAGGTTAATGAGGATGGAAAACCTGCTCCGTGAGGCAGTTAAATTCATCAATGGGAGAATAAATGTAGGTTTGGGGGTGGAATAGAGGTGGGTTGTGAGGGAATGATGGGAGTTGAGGAAATGCACTCTAGAGAGATAGTGCATACATTTTCTGAATCTGTATTTTTAACATTAATTATGGCTACAAGTCTTTTCAGTCTAGTATGGGAAAAAATATAATATTCGCCTTAAAGGTATTAGTAATAAGTATGAGAATATTAGACACTCTTTTACAGCATATGGTCAGATGTCGTCTCTGCAGGATGTGCTTTGCCAGAAGATATGCAATCAAATTAATCCAACATCTCTTCATAACTTCCTCTTGGGCCATGCTTGGAAAGATATATTGCAATAATTCTAATTCACACATATTCGCACATATACACACTCTCACATGCACAAAACTTTGATGCATTAACTGACAAATATGTACTGTATGTGTGTGTATAAATACATAAATAAATATAATCACTGTAAATTATATGGTAATTCATAGGTTTTACTGTACAAAAAGGTAACTTACAGTTAACCAATTAACAGGTTTCTACTGTAGTATTTTTACAGTATTTTTTCTGTAAAATTACAAAAAAAAATTTACAGTACAGAAACAAGATATATTTACTTAAGCAACACTTAGATTATTTTAGATTATATTTTGTACACTTTTCTTTTTCAGATTTTTGTACTTGTTTATACTTGTTTTAACTTGTTTATATTTACAAAAGTGACAAAATATGTCATTGCACAATGTCAAAATGCATACTTGTTAAAGATACCTTCTCTGAAAACAAATGTTAATATTAAATGCAGTGCTGCTTCTGAATATGCCACCTGAGCAACTGCCATTGAGATGAATGGAAAGGCTAACAGACTGCAATGGAAACCAGAAGACAAATTGGACAAGGAATCATGGCCAAGAACATCCTGCATCTTGGAAAAACCAAACATTAGAGACATGATGCACACACACACACACACACACACACACACACACACATACAAATAAAAGCAGTACAGATAGTACATAGATGCCATTGTTTATGGTTGCCAAAAACTAGTTAATGAATGCCTGAAGTATGATAAAAAAGGACTAGCTTAGCCAAAGGAAAGATTCAACCTTTGTGTTCAGTATGTCTGCAATGGTTTACATTCAGTTGTTTGTGCTATTTCAGAGTGTCTTGTTTTGAGTGCAGACGTCTGGAAGGAAGGTTTATATGCCCTCTAACAAGACAGTATAAGCTATCTGATACAGTGATTTTTCTTCATGTTGTTTTCCGTTAGATGGCAAAGGCATGTGGCCATATCCCTGTCTTAATGAAACATCCTTGTTTTAATGAGCAGCATTTTGTTTATTTGTCCTTCATTTGACTTTAAGTGTGGTAAACTAAATTCCTCTCACACTAATGCTTTATATCAGTGGTTCTCAACTGGTGGGTCACAATGCAAAAATGGGTCATAGGTCTTTTTTAACAGGGTTGCAGACAGCAGAGAAAAACAAGGCCAAATGCAAATGATAAAATGTAACTGCCTATATTATTGTGTTCGGATATACATTTTAATTGGCTTATCAACTTTTGTTGGCGATGTCAACGGACTTATGTCCATGCAAATGTCCTTGATATTTTTGTATTTCAATCATCACTTGATAGAATCGAACCGAATTAGGCAGATGATGACATGGACATGCTGCTTAACGGCTTTTTATCCTTTAAAACCATGAACACAATTACCAAAGGACTACATGAAATACAGTTTAAAGGGGTCCTATAATGCCCTTTTTTACATGATGTAAAATAAGTCTCTGATGTCCCCAGAGTGTGTTTGTGAAGTTTTAGCTCAAAATTACCCACAGATATTTTTTATAGCATGTTAAAATTGTCCCTTTTTGAGGGTGAGCAAAAACGGGCCGTTTTTGTGTGGGTCCCTTTAAGTGCAAATGAGTTGCTGCTTCCGGCACAGAGGGCGGAGCCTCACAAGCTCGTGTGTGTTAGCAGCTCCGATTAACTCACACATACATGCTCTGAAAATTTCAAAAACGTTTAACCTTTTATGTTCAAACCGGAGTCCGACAAAGAAGGAGAGACTCAAGAAGAAGTGACGTAGAATGCAACAGGATAGTTGATGAATGTATGTATAGCTGATGTGGAGTTAACTATCTTCTAGTCATTGATTAGCATGTCTGTCATAAACCTATAATTTGTTTGTGCACTGAATTATTGGCCAAAAGTATCTAAATTCAAGGGGCATTCAGAAACCACACTGATTTACATAATCTTATCTGGCTGAATAAAGGTAAAACAAAACAGTGCAAGGAATAAAAGATGTGGGAGAAATATATTCTAGCTGTGAATTTTATCAGGTTCTACGATTAGTTCCATCCTTTAGTTTGTACAAGTAAGGACATCGTCAATGCCAAAGTCAACACCGTTCATAAATTAGGTGATCAGAGATATGCAATTACATTTTCTGGAAGAAACAAAAGCCTGTTTGCAACACAAAAGATCTCTGTTTGAAGAAGACAAAAAAACAATTATGGATTAATTGCAGCGTAACTAATCCCATTTAGCTCCCGGGACTAGTGTACGGAGAGCATCGCAGCCGACTTTGGTGCGTTTCAATAGAGGTGAAACGATGCTTGTCTGCATGCGTGCCGTATCCCCCTGATGGGACTTTGAATTAAGTGGCATTTTAAATTTTGTCCTACATGCTCCCAGTAATCTTTCTAGGTTACGGTGCAGATACGGAACACAGGCCTTCTGAAATATCACGGCAGTGCAAACAAATATGTTCTTTGTGTATCTATTCATAATTAAATGTCCTGAACCCGCTGACATTTACAGTGTGACTGATGAACAATTTATCAGTGATACCTTCCTTTGATGTAATTGTTGTTCAGTTGCATTGTATCTGAGGTCATAGAAAAGAGAAATTTTGATTTTCTAAGAAGTTCAGTTGCCCTGAGGCTAATTTTGAAAGAATAGAAGATCGTTTTTTTTAAACATCCATCCATCCATCCATCCATCCACCCATCCATCCACCCATCCATCCATCCATCCATCCATCCATCCATCCATCCATCCATCCATCCATCCATCCATCCATCCCCTTGTTGTGCATGATTTTTCAGTGCATGTTATTATTATAATAATTTTTTCTTCCGTTTATGTAATCATGGCTGCGGTCAGAAACAGTTGTAGGGTCAGACCTCTGTGAATATTAAAGGGCATCATTTGATTAAAAATACTTTACGATGCACTTGATAATAAATGCTGCAGTCTTATATCTTTGTGGGATCATTTTTGGTAAGCAATTCATTAATTAATGCTGAAATTCAATTTAGAAAAGGCCAAATTGACCTTATTCTCAGCCTCACTCATGCCAACTTGTTTATAACCGCATGCATTTTAGAACGCTGTAGTAAGGGAAAAATAAACAAACAAACAAAAAACATTGAGAGGTAGTTTCTATAGGCTTTCTGTACTCCTTTGTTCTCTAATGACAGTTTTATGTCTTTGGCTCGCTGGTTGTTTAAAAGTGTGTTTAGAAGTTAGAAGGCTGTTAAAATGCAGTCTTGTATGTAAAGGGGAAAAAATCCTCTAATTTTCCAAAAAATGTAATGCTGGCTGGCTTGTGTGTTAAGAAAATAGTTTTACATGAACCACTTAATCCCCAGAAGCCCATTCATAGTGCCGCGCATATCCGGCATTAAGGATTATTTGGACGTGAACTCAACTCATAATATATATTACCCTTTAACATCATAGCGTACTTCTCAAATCCAATAAAATCCCAGTTGATGAAATCCAGTCCTGGCCTACAGTATTTCCCTCTGAATATTCTTTCACTTGGAAATACATGTTTAGTGTGTTGTGAATATCATTTCATAGTGTTTTTCTTTCTCAGATTTAGCTGATGGTCTTTTAAGCTTTTTGAAGTCACAAGATATCAATGAGAATGACTCAAATGACCATCAACTTCCACATTAAGCATTAACATATGCTGACGGATGAGCTGTCTCTTGGAGAGTCTCTTGGCAGACGAAAACATTAGGTTATTTCCCGTTTCCTACTAACTTTGCAGCACTTTTAGCCATGTGAATTTATTAAGCCCCTTCTTCACGGATTTCTTTGTATCCAAGCTACAAAGACATCCTTAGAAATTTTCACAAATAAAGACACTGTAACGCAATATAAAAACAGGCATTTTGAAAAAGTACCTCAGGTGATAACTGGATCTGCTAAATAAATTGTTTTTGGGAGGGAGAGCAAAACAGCCATCTCAATTTGTTGGAGCAGAATGCTGCTTTCACTGCATTGCCAGCAAAGAACATGTGCAATGAAGACAAATACAGATTTGTACTCATTTACTTGTATGTGCCATATGGTGCACCTAACACAGGTGAGAAGAAAGCCAGAAAAGCCAACCGTGGATGATGGATTGGCTGAGGTTACATAAAGCGAGAGAGCAAATAAACAAGGCGCAAACAAACAAGGTAAATGCAGAGGAATATATTTTATTTTTTCATGAAATACAGAGCCTTATCAGAGAAGAGGGTTTTGCGAACACCAAGGTCAAGGTTTCAGCTGAGGTACCTTTGAATTATCTTTCTTACACCCAGAGAGACCCACCAGAGTTCTTCTACCTGCAGGCTGAATTCCTTGGCTGGTCGAAAGGTCAGAGTCCAAGGTCATGGCCTCGCTTCTGTTTTCCTCGCCCATTTCAGTAAACTGAACTCCAAACGAATAGCGCATGCGTGGAGGGAGATTTTCCGAACATCCCTGCAATGATCTGATGGCAATAAGCCAATGAGCTAAAAATTGTGCCAATGACCAGTGGGCTTTGGTTTCCATGAGCGGAAATGTCATTGCAGAGTCTTTGGGGTTTATGAAGATGAGAACTGGTTTTAGTAAGAAATAAACAGAAAATAGATGTAGTATCACTTGTATAAGTCAATATAATGAGCATTTTTAAACCGTTTTTGTTTAAGTGAAAGAACAAAATCAATAACGCAAGTTAGCGAAATTTCACACTTCAACGCAAATTATATTTTAGTGCCACTTTTGCATGTCAGTAAATAAATAGCGATCATTTCTATTGAACTGAAGACATGAAGACATAAGACTGAATTAATGTAACACTGATTACATAATTGCATGTTAGTTTGTAGATATCCAATTTCGTTTGTGTGTGTTTGGAATAGCTACGAAACATTCCACCCTCTAGCAGATTACGGCATTAATAAAACATTAAGGAGATCTGCTGGTGTGCTGATGAGATGGTGTTATTAATGAGAATCATTACATAAAGCCATAGATGCCATACATTCCAATATCTTTCAAGCTTTCAGTTAATGAAAGACCACCCTAGTAAACGACATTGAAAGCTCCACTTGTACCAAACTGCTTATATTATCTATCAGTTGCATCTTGCTGTTAACATTTTAGTTCTTGTTTTATATGTGATATTAGAAGGTATCTGGAAAGAAAATGTCAATAGAGAAACTTGATCTTTTGAAGAAAAAAACATTTGTGTGAGGATCTCCATGCATGTTCTCTTGAGCTAGTCAAAGCTAAATTTTTATTTATTTTTTTAAAAGAAATTGTCAATTGTACATACTTTCAGTTTTTGTCTAATAAATAGCAATGTTAACATATTTTGAACATTTGCTATTATTATTATTATTTTTTCTTCTTTTAGAAGACTAAATAAAAAAACAAACTAAAAAAACAAACAAAAAAAAAACTAAAAAAACTTAGTTGTTCACTACTTTAAAGTAGTGAATACAAGTGTTAATTTAAATCCTGACCCAACTGTGACATTTTAATTTATTTTGTTTTGCTTTTGTTTGCTTGTTTTGTCTGCTTTTTGTTTTCCTTTTTTTCCGATTTGTTCATTTAAGTTCAAACAATCTGAATCCACTTGGCTCAAAAGTGAAAATATGCCTGATGATTCTAAATCAAATAACTTCTTGAAATTTTCGACTGAACATTCTAACTAAACTGACACAACTAAACAGCCGATTGTTTAAATATAACCGATCATCAGAGTCAATTGTATCCTGTCAATCAAAAGGGGGCAGAAACACGTGTAACACTTCAACTCATAGGCTACTGTGTGTGTGAATAAAAAGTCTCTGGTGTTGAATTTAGAGCTGTCAAAGTTAAGGCAACAATAACGCATTAACAGTTAAAAAAAATGGCGATGTTAAAGCAGGCATATTTTATGAATCACCTGTAGTTCAAGCCAGGGTTGCCAGGTCCGTGTTTTTTCCCTACACCAAACATTATATGTATCGTCCCTCCCATCCAATAATCGCAAAGATCTTTGTGCTTTGTTACTTCTGATAAGCAACAAAGTCTCAGCTTTCAAATTCTGTCCATTTTATCACACAATTCAAACAATAAATGACATTTTGACGCTCTTAAATGTGACGTGACAGAACGCTGTGGTGCCTCAGTTCAAGCGGCAGCACAAAGCGATAGTCTTTTCCACTTTAATACAAGTTAAAGCATGAAAGAACATGCATGAAAATTAAAAGTTATGTTGAAAGATACAGTACAACTTACTGAAATTAATCTCGTCATGTAATCACTCAATGTTTCAACTGTGAAAAGACTTCTGTAAAACATTGTGAACTGTCACGTATTGTTGCATTTATCTCATTAGTTAGCTTTAAAAAACAGTATAGAGGGGCTTATTTATTGTTAATTATATATATATATATATATATATATATATTAGCTCTGTTATTATTTTTAACCTTCAGTAATGGCCCAAATGAGACAGTTCCTTGTATAGCTTACAGCATTAGTTGGGAGAGGTGTAATTTTCCTTAAAGGGGATGTCTAATGCTATTTCGTGCATTCTGATTTATTTACACTGGTAAAGATTTGGAAAGAACCCAGCATTATGGGAACAGTGGATTCAGTTTGGCACGTAAGTGCATATCAATGTAAACAACACAAACAAATAGTGAATCAAAAGTTATCCAGGGATAATGCGATGATGTATTGTGCATGTTTAATTTGTTTAGCTGACCACCATAAGTGTCAATTTGTTTATTGTAAAACCACTCCAAACAACTCACACACAAACATTGTGGATCAAAGATGTATAGCTGGATCTGATTGTTAGCCATAGTTAATTTAAGACAATGAAGTTTTGGTTTCTGTTTTATTTATATCGATGTCACAGCTTGCAGACGATGGCTACGGAAAAGCCGCGCGTGCTCTTGACTCTTTTCCTCCAGGAGCTCGACTGTTTTCGGAAAGAAGCGGTACAGCTGTATCTGTCTATTATAAAATCTGATAAAACTAAAGACTAGATTAAACTAGAGTTTAAACTAAAGACTAAAGACAAGATTAACATGAGATTGGCAGAAACTGTGTGTGTTATGTCCCCTTTAAGAATTTCTTTTACTTTCAGTATCGGCAGAGGAATTTTGTATCGGTGCGTTATAGTTATATTAAAATTAATTTAAAGAATAAAGTTTCTAGATTTCTGGTATAAGATGGCCATGTTCTCTCCTCCTTCCTCAAATTCTGACCAGGTAAAGAAATCCTTATAATTATAATCATTATAACTAAGCTAAGCTCTCATGATTGTTTTATTTATTATGATTTGTTGTGTGCCTTGATCTGAGGCCAAAGTCTGATTCTCACCTTTACAAACACAGCGAATGCATGATGGAGGGTTAGAATGAGAACGGTTCCCAAACTATGAGCTGATAATGAGGCTGCAGGCACTTTATAGACTGATAGCTGATAAGAAAGAGATATCCAATTGCCAAGGGACATCATTTGACCGCTAAGGTTTGGAAACAGTCACAACAGGACACAAACCTTACAGTAATGAAGAGTTGGGTTTGATTGGCACGTATAAGCTACAGGGAATGCACAGAGCTATACACACCACAGAGGCCACATTTATACTTACTCTGCAGACAGATAGCTTGATCTAGGCTGTGTCCGGGATCCAAGTCTGTGGTATGTCTTACTTTTCTGCCTGCTGTTACATGGTCAGGTGTTCTGGCCTTTTAATGTGAACTTCTTTGGCCACTATGGGTGCATTAGACACGTGGCTGTTTGGTGATACTACTGCTGACCTGTAGAGGATTGCACATCTTGTTTTTTTTTTGTTTTTTACATTTATTTGTAACATTTTATTTAATTAAAAACATTAAAAATTAATTTAATTAAATTTTATAACTTAACTTAACTTAACTTTATTTTATTTTATTTTATTTTATTTTATTTTATTTTATTTTATTTTATTTTATTTTATTTTATTTTATTTTATTTTATTTTATTTTATTTTATTTTATTTTATTTTATTTTATTTTATTTTATTTTATTGTTTAGTACAAATGCAAATAAATTCTGACTGTGCATCCCTTGTTTTTGTTTCCACCTTGTCTATTGTTTTCTTATTGCCATTTTCTGTTCTCTTCATGGTCTAGTTCTTAAAAGCGAAAATTCCAAATATAAATGTTTCCACCTAGTGGACACAATAGTCAATCCTAGTCATCAATGCTTAAATCTTGATTGAAATTGAGTCTTAAATTGAAAATATGTTTTGTATGTGTGTTTTGACAAAAATATCTGTTAAATTTAGTAAATATTTTGTCATGTAATATTTATTCATTTTAGGCAGTTTTACTCTGACTAAATGACATTTAATATTCAAACATTTTATTTAGTAAAGCAGCTTAATTGGATTAATCCCCCAAAATTATTGACTATGATTGGATTTTTTAAAATAATCTCGATTTTTCGTCTTCAAATATATATGTAGTGCACTAATGCACTAATTATATATATATATATATATATATATATATATATATATATATATATATATATATATATATATATATATATATATATATATATATATATATATATATGTGTGTAATTAGTGCATTGGTAGTATCTTTATCATTTTTGTCTTTGTCTCTGACAACATCAAACATTACTACTAATTATTTATTTTATTTTATTTTATTTTATTTTATTTTATTTTATTTTATTTTATTTTATTTTATTTTATTTTATTTTATTTTATTTTATTTTATTTTATTTTATTTTATTTTATTTTATTTTATTTTATTATGGAGCTTGATTTACAGGAGGTGTCACTTACACTCAGTAGTGATGCAGTTTCTATTATACTTGCTTGCTATCAGTTGAAGCGGAGAAGGGTGATGTAGAGTAAAAAAGACGAGAATATCAAGACCGTCTGGCAACATGCCATGCAACATCAAATAAATTACACTCTAGTTTCCTTAAGTGAGCCAACAAAGTGGGCCCCCATGGAACAAAAGCCCTAGCGTAGAATGTGAAGTGGGCAGAAAACTGATATGATGCAGCTCCCACACCCGTCCTCACTTAGCGTTTGTGCTCGGTTTCGCTGTCTTCTGATGATGTGGCTCACAATTCCGTAACGGCAGCCAGGACACACAAAGTGCTAAAAACAGACATCCTTAAAAAGTGCCCCAGGCGCAAGTGTGCCAGATGTAGTCTGCATCTTTTATCAAAAAATTAGCATCACAAAACTGCTGCATAAGCTCATTTGCGAAAAGCACTGTCCGCTATTTCCTTTTTCTAATACTTTACTGCTGCCCTCTGCACATTAGCCCCATAAACAATGTTTCACCCACCAAACGTGGATGTACGTTACACAGGGATCGACTGAGGACAGAACAGGAGGTCTGCGGATGGATCTGCAGAGGGGAGGTTTAGTACCGCACCACAACAGCTGGGATGGAATGAGCCTCCCTCATAAACAAACCGTCCCAAAAGACTGGCTGTGTTTAATTATGCAGGAGACCGGCCGTGTACAAACTGAGTCGCCAGTCGCTACAAAGGGACAGTTAAATGAGCAGAGGTGAAGAGAGAGATATAGTAAAAACATTGAGAATGCAGACAGCGGCTATGCTCCAAAACCTAGTGAGCTGTCTGTGTAGGCAGCGTTTTAAAGGGCCATTCATACAAGTGGAGAATTGCAACGACAAAGCAAACCTATTTTCAGTGAATATTGGAGATACATGAGTGGCAGCAACTATTTGGCAATGCAACAAAGTTTGGTAGCATTCAGGTTTATGCAAATTAGTCTTATTAATAAATGCAAGAGCCTTATTAATGATAATTAGGCATAATTATTCATCTCTGCGCTAGCTACTATACTTTAAAGTGTTATGTCTCTATATTTTTTGCAGATCTTTAACAGTAGTTAATTATTGGAATTACGCCATGTCATAATTACGTTATGCGATGAGAATTCGTGATGTTCTATTCGGAGCTGTTCACGTCCTCGGACTCGGAATTATGCGTTTCTATGGCAACTCTGTGCCTGCCCCCTTAACTATTTTTAACTATTCCCATAGGGACTTTAAAGTAATCTTTGTGAGAGAGTTATGAGCCATGAACCAAGCCAATCAGCTATGAGGTGAATCACAACACTACAAACCTTTGATTTGAAGCAAAAAAGTTGTAAAAAAATTGGACAAAAAGACAAAGGTACAAAAACTACAATCCCATAAAGCACTGCGAACAGCATAATCACATTAAAAATGGAGAAATATAAAACTACTCATTTACAAATGTTGATTATATGTATAAAAACATATATTTTAAGTTTATTGCAAAATATGTATATATATACACAAACGTGATGTGAGTGGGTGGAGCTAAAGAGCTTTTTTGGAGCGTGTTGCTTTTTTCTGATTGGTGTAATTTTCTGTACAGCATCATGGGTAATGTATTTTTTCACCAGGAATTCCACTGTTAAATTAGCTGAAAATAACGCAGGATGGCGGCTTCAGCAGAAGCAAATACCATAAATGAACAACGTCGTAACTCACAGTCAGTCTGTTTTTATAGGTTTATAAGTTATCGTTAAAAAAAATCTATTTCCATATGGAGAAATTGCATGGACTTCTTACTTTTGGAGCCAGACTGTTGCACTCTTTTAATCTGCAGTGGTCAGGTGGTACAGCGTCCACATGGTACAAGTCGGAGCTCTCAGAAAAAGAGTTTACAATTACGGAATTACGAGTTCATAGGACATGAATGCTTTTTTCAAGTCAGAATCTCATGCAGTAATTCCAAAATGGCGTGAATGCACATACGTATACACTTTTTATAACAGAAAAAAAATATTGTTGACAATATTGTGAGTATGCTTATAATTTATTAAATATTGAAAAAAAATAATGATAAAAAGTGTAACTATTTTACACAATATTTGTGTATGTTATGTATTTTTAAGCATGTTAGAGAATCACATTGTTAGCAACATGCCAACGACTAGAGTGTTCCAAATCAGGTTCAGTTAGAATGCTAACTTAGAAGGCATCTGCATATGTACAGTAGACAGCAAGGCAGCTCACTACAGTTTGGAACAGAACAAGAGAAAAAAAAGTGAAAGATAAAACAGAAACCAGAGAAAGAAGATAGATGTTTGCTTGATGCCTTTTCCGTGCCTCCCAAAACAAAGCGCTAATGATGTCTCACACTATTGTTGACCTTCTCTCTTCTGTCACAAAGAAAATTTGATTCCGGTCTAATATTCTTAAATGTCACTGACTCCCTCTAACTCCCAGACTTTTTCACCTTCCCCAAAAGGGTGCAGCGCGACTGGAGTCACATTTTACTGCCGCCACCGACAACAACAACTCTGCCCCCGAATTCCCTTGCGGCGACGGTCAGAGGCCGTTTTGAACTTCTCTTTGGAGTCTCAGGCTTGACTGAAAGGGAATTAGATGTAATTTGATGGGCTGGTGGGCTGTGAATATTCCCGAGGCGAGGACAGCTGTCTTGCCTACAGAACAATTGTGATGGATGGCAGGAGTAACCACAGAGACATATGGAAATTCCAAAGCATGGAGAGACGTACTACAGTGGATGTAGTTGCTAGCCCACACACACACACACACACACACACACACACACACACACACACACACACACACGCGGCGCTATGCTCTGTTTGGTTTTCATTTAGCCCAAAGCAGTGGGAAGGGAGACGGGGTAAAGACTCTTTCCCCTGAAAATCTCGACATGGCCAAGTTATGACAGATTGTTATGAATGAAGACGAATCGGCTGGCTTTAGCCTGTGCGCGTGTGCAGATTTACTCCGAACAGACTGGAACATCTCACAATGACACAAATTACCTCAGACGCTTGTCCCGGTTCGTGTTTATCCAGGCTGTATCCTGGGAGGGGTTCTGACAGAGGCTGCAGGTACGGAGAGATAGACGGTTGGACAACTTCTTTGGAAGAGGGGGTGGTTTCTCCCTCGCTGTTCACCATATTTTCCCACCTTTCTGACTCAGCGGAAGTGCTGGAGGCTAGTCATTCACTAACATTGATCTGGAGACGGCCTCAGGGGAAACGGAGGCAGGGAGAGACTGAGGAAATGACAGATAGATGCAGACCCACCCTGAGAGGAGCAGCAGGGAAAAGATAAAGAAATGAATAATTGACAGTAGAGTGTGCAAGAGCATGTGTATACGTGTTTGTCGATGTTTAAGAGGACTTGAATAGAATGAAAATGAAAATTGTGTCATCATTTACTCAGCCTCATGCTGCTCCATAACTGTATTACATTCTTCTGCAGAAGACCTTTATATATATATATATATATATATATATATATATATATATATATATATATATACAATTGAAGTAAATTAGGTCCAATGTTGTTTTGGACCCCACTTACTTTCATTGAATGGACCGAATTGTTTTTGAAGATATATTCTTTTGTCTTCCACAGATACAATATTTATTTAGACATAACAAAAATGTTGTTGTGAGAATCCTTGTTTTTCATCTGAACAAAAATTTCACTGTTCCAAAGCTACTTCCTACAAAGGCTTCCTAACTGAAATGAAAACCCCAAGCTCATTGGAAACACATACCTGTGGCAACCATAGACTGTAATAAAATATGTTTGTAGTGTCCTTGACGTCACTCGTAGGTTTCTAAAGAGCATTATTGAAGCCCAAAGTGGACGGAGCCGGCCGTCGCCATCTTGGCAGAGCGTCACTCCCGGATAACCGAAAATGGTCAAAGAGGCGGGATTAGCTGAGGTGATGTGAAGGCTAACAGAAGGCTTACAAAAATTAAACTGGCAATACTTCAAATTAATTTTATTAAGTATACTTAATATACTTAAAGGTGTAGCGGAGGATCTTTCCAAATTTTAGATAAGACCCGCCCTCTCCACTTTTTGAAAAGTTTGATTGATTCACCAGAATGATTGACAATTAGGAGGACCAATAGTATAGGTTACCCACCAGGAAGTAAAACATCCTCCGCTATACCTTTAATAAGGAAAGTTCAAGCATATTTTTAAGTTGTAAGTATACTGATATCAATGTACTATTAGTAGTATACTAATACGACTAAATTGGTCCACTTTAGTGTATAAAAGTATACTTTTAAGTAATACTTGGTAGGTATACTGTAGGTATACTGATAGTTTACTAGTTAAATACTTGTAGCACATATTTTAGTTTATGAAAGTACAGTTTGAAGTATACTAATAGTTTAGTAGTTTTATACTGAAAGTATACTTGTAAGTTTTATTTAAGTGAACATAACATCATACTTATAGTTTACTATTTATATATTATTTTTGCACTTTAAACGTACACTATGTCATTTTTTTCGCCGCTAGGGGTCGCTAACCTCTTACAATAACAAAGGCCTAGTTTGATGACGCAACACTTGCTAAGAATTATGGATCTTGTCGTCAACGTCAAGCCGACCGATCTAATAATGTTTATGGATGAGTAAATACATAGATGTTTTTATCATGACTGTGATATGAAGCAGTTCGGGATTGCTAAGAGACAGCTATCAGCTCCACACGCGACGCGAGTCGCGCGGATATATAAAATATGGACATTTCATTCTACCGAACTACACGCAAGTGCAGAATTACAACTCACAGGTCAGTTTATTAGACAAATTAAACTTGTGAGGTAACGCAGCGCTGTTTCACTTGGTATAACATTACACTATCACACTAAACTGCATTTGAATGTGTTGAAATGTATGTGTTAGTTTGTCTGTATGAGACTAGCAGTAAGCTAGCTAGATCAACATTAGAATAACATACAGATCATATTCTAACATTTTATCATTGTTGAACTATATAACATTGATTAGTTTTATGTAAATGTACTCACCTGTTTAATAAAGTACATGTAGGAGCGGTCGAAGTCTCGGACGTGGAGCTCTCATTTATATAGTGTCTATGGGAGCTCTAGGCATCTCGAAAACACCGCGCTGATATTGATTCTCGTTTTAGTTCTCCTTTTTTATCCAAAGTCTGCTTGCCATGGTCCATAATGTTTGTACGAAACAACAACAGCGTGCAAATAGACATTACGAACTACACAGTTGTCCACGTCTGTCGCCTTGGTTACTATGGCAGTACGTGCGGAAACCAGGGAGAACGCGGATATGACGCCATTGACAGCGACAAAACGGAAATAAAGAAACGGTACGCGTCTTCGAATTAAATTACAAATTTCTCCTGGTTTGATAGTTGTTGGAAACAGTACGGATAATGTAAGTACACAACTAAAAAAAATATATATAACATAGATATAGTGATTTTTGCTATTTTTAAAGCAAAAAAGTTACATATTGTACCTTTAAGTATACTACTATGGCATTTTAGATCACTTTCACTAAACATTCATGGCCCCCAGATTATTTTGTTGTGTAAATATCTGAAGTTTCATAAAAAAATTTTTAAAAACAACAACAAAAGAATGTTTGACTACTAGTTAGATTAGAAATGGAATGGAATTTTTCAAGTATTCTGTAGTGCGAGGCTATTCTGAATACATGTAATATTCATTGCTGTATTATTTTAAGCTTTGTTTGTGATTTTCCGTTATCTGCAGCCACAGGATTTTTGCTTTTGTGATATTGCTTAAAAGAAGAATTCTTATCATATCTTCTTCTGCTTCTATTTTGTTCCTTTCAGACATGGTCTTTAAACAAGGCTAATCTTTAAATGGGTACATATAAGAGGGCAAATGTGTTAAGGGTATGTTCAAAACACTCATTAGATCCCAGAAACATTTGTTAAACATTTCTCTGTAATGCTCTACACAAATAAATTGGAAAACCCAGTCAAGAGCAAGTAAACCAATTTTACATTTGGCATATTAATTGAGATGCATGGCCACGGCGCACATAATCTGCTCATGGAACCATGCATGGTCCCTGTCTCCATCTCCATGTCTGCAATACGTCCATCCCACTATTTGTTTATTCCATGCTTCGCTAGGTAAATTTAATTGATTGATTTAATTTACGTCCCAAGTTTTTATTCATTTATTTAATTTCTTTCATAAACAACCGAAAGACGAAGAGAACAATCAAACCATTCAAAAATGATGATGGATCACGCAACATATTTAACTTTAAAATTTTGAATTCAATTAAATGGCACTGACAGTTTTGCCCTCTTTTTATGCCTACATTTTATTTGTCCTTCCACAGAGAAATCTGAGGTGATTATCATTTACATAAAAAATTATCAACATGATCTCATTTGTATTTGTAGGTTTTTATACCCAAAATGTGATGCTAAATCTCATAGTGTTTGGCATGTTAATAGATATGCTAATATTAATGTGTTTGGTATTGGTGGAATAGATCTGCTACACTGCTGGTGATGCTGTTGTTGTTGGTTACGGGACTTGCTACTGCCAATACATACATGACACACTGTTGTGAGCAAGCATACATGCTTCTGCTGTAAAAAAATGACATAAATGACATATAGCAGATCTATACAGGTGGAGCTGGGGAAGGTGGAGGGTTTCTGAAGTGCACTGCAAACGCTGGCCAAGTATTTGAAAGTTGAGCAGCAAGCTCATTGGCTGCTGATACAGCAGGAACCAATCAGCTGTGCACTATAGAGAATGATGTGATTGCAAGCAGATTGATGGGGTAGTTAAAATCAAAAAGTAAAATTATGTCATTATTTACTCACCCTCAAATTGTTCCAAACCTGTATGAGTTTCTTTCTTCTGCTGAACACAAAATAAGATATTTTGAAGAATATGGTTAATCAAACAGTTGGTGGACCCCAATGACTTCCATAGTATGGGGAAAATAAATACTATGGAAGTCAATGGGTACCTTCTACTCTAGTTTTCGACATTGTACAAAATATCTTCTTTTGTGTTCAGCAGAAGAAAGAAACTCATACAGCTTTGGAAAAACTTGAGGGTGAGTAGGTGATGACAACTTTTTTATTTTTGGGCAAACTTTCCCTTTAAAGACCTGTCAGCCTGCACCACCTAGAGTTTTATGACAGAACTTTGTATTTCTAGCATGCAATCATTTTCATCTTTTTGGATAGATGCTGAAATGTTTTTCTTTTCTTTCTTGACACACAAATGTTTATTAATTCTTTGAGGTACACATTGAACATTAATTAAATGTTTAATACCGCAACACACACACTCACACATTTGTAAATGAGTGATGCACACGTTGTGACTGATATTTTCAATTATATTTCATTTAATGAGGTTAAGATTTGATGCTATTTAAATTAATCCATATTAAGAGTGCAAATGACTTTCACTGCTTTTAATATTCCTATCTGAATTTTGTCTCCATGATTTATTCATGAATGAGAGTCCCACTTTTGAAAAGTGTCTCTAGCATCGATAACTATTTGTATATCTCTAAATTTCAATCACTGTCAATAGTTGTTATTGCACATTTCATTGTCTGTGTGAATGATTTACATATGAATACCTATGAATACAAATGAGACCCGTAGTGAAATGACAGATCAGGGCATGGTTTTCATGACCTGTCTGGACGCAGCAAGGGGAAAAAAATAACAGGAAGTAATTTATATTCCATCTTAGTATGTGCTATATGCTCTTAGCCTCCGGCTGCTTAAACAGGAAGTCAGAGAGCACAAGAGACAGAGACTGGTCTAAAAGAAGAAAAAAGCCATTTAAAATCCATCTTTTATTCACCGTTCAACCAAGCAGCAGTTTGCAGACATTTCCTCTACAATAAAACAATAGGGGTTCGACACATCATTCAAGGCGGTGCTCCAAACGCAGAGACTGTCTCAAATATGTGTGAAAGTTTTCCAATTATGCCATAGATATGGAAATCTTCTCTTGTACTCTTATTTCCTCCCATTAAACCTGGTGCTGAACACCAGAGCACCAAGCCACTTCTGAGGATTCATTCATCATGGTTTATGACATAAACTTGATTTGTTCATGCTCTGAGTGTTCTTGTGGTCTGTGAGATATTTCAAATGGCAACAGCAAACATGGAAAGCCAACTCGAACCAACAAACTCTGACCTGAAAAAAAAAAAAAGTTTTTACACTCACATGAAGTGGTTTTTCAGGCAATTCGAAAAATGAATATTTCGCAAAACTGCAATGGAAACAGTTTTTGCGCATTTACAGTCACCTGAAGTAGATGGTGCGGTATGTTTGGACAGAAAACGAGACATTCAACTCTTAAAAGACAAAGTATTATGGGAATACTGGATTCTTAACAAAGAAATGCCACAATTTATCAAGACCATGAAGCAGATATGAGGGAGAAACACCAATAAACACCTCATACGTGGCCGCTGCCAAGAATAAGGGGCTTTCCTTGCCAATAATGCTTGGATAATAAACCTACGTCAAAACAGTTGAAGGCTTTTCTCAGAGCTTGTTGCTGTTTTGTGGAAAATTCGGCATCTATGTGGCTTAAAGGCATTGGAAATTCATGAGATGCATTGACTTTGCTCAGGATATTGACAGACAAAATAAATGTGCTACACATGGTACAGATTGGGGTATGTGTGCATGTTTGTTTGTATTAAAGTAAAGTATTACTGGAATACTGGATTCTTAACAACAAAGAAATGCCACACTTTATCAAGACCTTGAAGCACATATGAGGGAGAAACACCCATAAACACCCCGTACGTGGCCACTGCCAAGTATAAGGGGCTTTCCTTGCCAGTAATGCTTGGATAATATACCTACGTATCCTTCGATTAAAAATAATGGGTAGTGCAGTGGCTGGGATATAGGGATATAGGGACATACATAAACCTATCAATATCCGTTGCCATGATTTTTGGAATGACTTATCGCGAGAGGAAAAAAAGGACGTTTTAGTCGCATGACATCTGTTAATGGAAACGCCGTCATTTCGCAATAGTTTTTTATTCGACATTAGAAAATATTGCAAAAGTTTTGCTCAAATCTGAAATGGAAACGTGTCTAATGTAACTTTGTAAAGAAAAACTACAAGTCTAATACACATGAGCATGACGTCACCATTTTTCACAAATTCATGTTTTTGCAGTTTACATGTAGATGATAATTGTTTTTTGTTTTGTTTTGCTCTTTGAAAGCTGTTTTCAGGCCCCCAAAATGCCATTGTCATGTAAATAAATGGCTAAAATGCATAAAAAGTTTGCTAAGAAAGCAGACAAAGGGATGATAGAGATAGAATACACATGTTGCTGTGTACTTCTCTTCAGATAACAAGCCTTTGGAAGTCCATGATACAAATGCACTGCGTATATACACATAGACATAACTCCCATCCTCCTTCACAATCCCTGATGGCTTTATTAACACTAATGTACACAGAACTAGAATTAGAACAGAAGAGGAAGTGCAGAATGAGTGCTCAAAAAAGATCTAACACAAGGGGGGTTGTCTTTAGTGCTTTTGCTATTTTTTAATGTTTCTATTAAATATACAGTGTCATTCAAATCTTTCATTTCTTTTCTTTTTTTCAATTTCACTGACCCGCAAAACAGCAAAAATGTATTCTGTGTGAACCGCCCTTAAGTGTGTTCAGGATGTGTTGGTGTCTTGGAAGGTTTCTTTACAATACTGAACCAAGTTGAAAAGTGAGGTATTGAGATCGCTTTGCTCCCGTAATAATGAGAGCCCCCATCAGTTTATATATGCCTAATTCAGAAAGTGCCTAGTTTTAGTTGATCTTTCATCGCTCAGATGACTTGGAGATCAGTTCTTAGTTGAAAAATAAATGCTGATAGCATAGCTCAGATAATTTGGAAGATTTTGGAATTGAAATCTGAATTTGATTTAGTTTGAGACATCACTGATATCCCTTTTAACACAGGAGATCTCTGCATTTATTCTTATTGCTGTCTAGGAGAGACAACTTAGTTATTAAAAAGATCTCAAATGTAATTTATTTTCTTCTCAGTTGGAACTTTAGAGCTATAAAGTTTCCTCAAGTGTTCTTTGTCAATGAAAATGACTTTACGGCATAAATGTGAGGCCACTTTGGTATTCATCTTCTTTGCTAAAAAGGAAAATGATGATATAATGTATCACATCAAAGAGCTTATGATTAAAAAAAGAAAAAGAAAGAATAAAGGAGTAGAATACAAAAAGAGAGAGACCGTACAAAACAGTTGAAGGCCTTTCTCAAAGCTTGTTGCTGTTCTGTGGAAAATTCGGCATATGTGGCTTAAAGGCATTGGAAATTCATGAGATGCATTGACTATGCTCAGGATATTGACAGACAAAATAAATGTGCTACACATGGTACTGATCGGGGAATGTATGCATGTTTGTTTGCGTTTGCTATCTTCAAAGTGCATAGAGTATCCAGGAGAAACTTGATGAGGCTTAAGTTCTGGCTAATAAGCTTTAATGGTTGTAATAAATTGCTGTAATTTAGGCTACTTTCTTTTCCATTTCCCTCCAAAACTTTAGAAATAGATTACTGTGAAGAGTCAGAGAGCTCAAGATCAGATGCTGTACTTTTGTCATGGCTAGTGTGGTACAAATTGGCATTTTCACACAGTTTTTGTGTGTGTGTGTTCTTCTTCTTTGTTTGTTCCTGGTTTCTGTTGCACTTTAATTATGCAATTGTATTTCTTTAATACATTTTTAACTTAACCCTCTACTGCATGGCGTTGCCATATGGCAACATACTCTTTGTGTTAATTTCCTTGTCACTGTCTCTTTAAGAAAACATTCTCGTGTTTTTTGCCTTAGTTTAGCCAATGATGTGCTTTGGTTAAGTCACATGATATGCAGTTTTTTTCTGTGGCGCGATTTTTGACAGACTGCTGTCTCTTGTCGGTAGTTGCTGAAAGCAAACTAAAATGTCAGTAACAAACAAGGACCAGCCTATATCACATACACACAAAAAAATAATAAAAATCAGAAACATCACCTCAGGTAAGTTGCGATGACATATTCACCACTAATTTTTTTTAAAATGAAATTAGTTTTTGGTAAATCGATCAAATGCCTCTGCTGCCAAGCGGCAACACTGTGCAATAGTGGAATTACATTATTGCAATAGTTTAGCTAGCTAAACTGAACAAACTAATAAATGCAACACTTTTGTTTTTGCCCCCATTTTTCCATGAGCTGAACTCAAAGTTCTAAGACATTTTCTATGTACACAAAAGGCCTATTTCTCTCAAATATTGTTCACAAATCTGTCTAAATCTGTGTTAGTGAGCACTTCTCCTTTGCCGAGATTATCCATCCACCTCACAGGTGTGGCATATCAAGATGCTGATTAGTAACCAACCTGCGCATACCTGTCAACCCTCCCGTTCCCCCCGTGATTCTCCCTTATTTAGACAAATTTTCAGCTGTCTTCCCGTTTCAATATTTTCCCGTAATTAATAATAATAATAATAATAATAATAATAAACTTTAAAGCAGCTTTAAAAGTTGCATCTCAAAGCGCTTTACAAAGACGTACAGAAAAGATACATCAAGATAAAAAGAATAAAAAATAGAATAAATAAGAATAAAAAAAATCCTGTATATTAATACTCTTTGCTTAGTTCATTGTGCATGCAACAAATGATTATTTTGGATTAGCCTAAGCAACGTAACGTTAGACCTAGCTTTACTGCTCCACTACCAACAATTTTTCATCATGGCTATAATGTTCTCATCAACGACAACGCATATATTCAGGGCGAAGTATAGCTTGCAGTCTTTAAATACAACTTATATGAAAAGCATTAAGATATAGGGGTGTATAATCATTGTAAAACAAATCTTACCTTGACGTCGTCTTGCCGAGATACACCGGTCTCTCCAGGTTGGGTTGTAGACTCATGGCTTCAGAATGACTCCGGTTCAACGAATAACGTGATTGGCCAAATCAATTTAACAAGGTAACAACACAAGCTTTGATTGGATCTCACTCCGGCCAACGTTTGAGATCAGCTAGCGAAATTAAATACATTTTTTAGTGATGGTGAAATGAAGCACTGGGGCTTTCCCCCTCGACTGTATCGCAAAATGGTTCATTACTCGAAGCTTTTCAACACGTTGCACACTAACAACATCTTGTGGTCAAAAGGTGGAAAAGCTGCCTTTCTGCCCAAGAAGACCTTTTTTTTTCTCTCGTGTTTTTTACATTTAATAAATCACTTTGTGCTCTGTAAACCACAAATTTATCCTCATAGTTCATGTGTTAGTGTTGATGTAGTTCTTATACAATGTATGAACAAACAACTGTAGGCTATGAATTAATTTATGAAAAAAAAGAATAATAAATGGGACTAATCACTTGTACTGAAACAATTGTTATGAATCTACGTTGATCTACAAATGCAGCCTTATTCACATAAACTTTAGCCTCAGTCCTAATCCTACGAGTTCATAGGCAAGGCTCATGTAGGCATATATAATCAAAATAAAAGAAAATTGTTGTGGAATGGTGAAGTGCTTGTGAACTGGGGAGCTGACATTTTATTTTGTGTAAGTTTTTTTATTAAGGAACATGACTTGTTCAACAGTGTGAGCCGTGAGGGCTAAGTCTATTTCTTTTTTCATTTTCTACTACCGAAGGGCATAACACTCGAAACCTGCTCAAGGGGTTCACGCTATTTTTGAATCTGAATACTGTGTGTGAGGAAACGAAGCTTCGGACATCACAGATCACGTGGTTATGGCAAAACGAATCAAGCTCCGATACACTGCTTCAGTGTGTGATGTTTTGTTTTTTTGATACAAGCTTCGAAGCCTCGGTGCCGAACGTCACATCAATACTATTTTTATACTTTAATGTGTGCAACAATTGGTCGTTGGAAACGGTCTGTAATCTTTTTGTGAATTACAGCCAAAAAATAAATAAAAATAGCCAGACAGCGGGTAACTATCAACTACGAACTCTGCCCCACCGTCTAGTGCTTTTCTAGCCCTTTTAGATCAACAAACCTTTATATCAAAAGGCTTTTAAGACCCGTTTCCAAGACAAAAACGTTTCAGGTGTGCCCAAATTTTCTAGCAATGTAATTCTTGATTTCAGTGATTTACTAGCACCAGTGAGCGCCTGCATTGCTTTTATATTAGCTAGACATTAAATTTGGAACCTGCTTTCAACCCTGT
>NC_138727.1:35973986-36097872 GCF_965113295.1 Leuciscus leuciscus | reverse complement strand
CTTTGCATCAGTAATCTTGCTTATATGCACTTTTCAGCCATTTGTCACTGTAACACATCACTAAGTATGAGCAATGATAATATTTTGGTGTTTTGTCCCAAATGTCATTGATCTAACTAAAAAAAAGATGGTCTCAGTAAGAGTCATGGTAAGGATTTGTTTGTAGTTTTTTTTATTAAATCAATAAAAAATTGGGGGGAAAAAAGAGCTCAGACAATCAATCCACATTTATTTATGTAACACATTTTAAAACACATGTCGGCCAAAGTGCTTTACATACCAGGACACATTCATACAATCTAGAATTATAAAACCAAATATAAGACAAATTAAAAAAAATCTAAATTAAGTGCAGTCAAATGTAATTTGTGTGTGAATATCCCAGTTTGTTTTGAGTATTGTATATATGTTTTGGAATACATTTTATTTCATTTGGACAAGTAAAATAAGTGCCTTGAGTAACTATTAAGTGTCAAAATATGCACACTGAATGTAAACTCCATTACAGAATCTTAGACAGCTCCATTGATCTTAATCATCAAAGTAGTTTTTTTAGATATAATATTAGCCGTATGGAATTTATAAGGTAATTGTTCAAAGACACCCCGGTCTGTTCCCAGACAAATCGTGATAGTGCCTTATTAAAGGTGGGGTATGTGATTCTCTTTTTTGGCCATTTTTTCAAAATCACTTGAAATCCTATTCCTAACCCACTTACAGCCACTGAGTTAGAAGCACTGAAATGAAAATTTTTGATTTTGAAAATCACATACCCCACCTTTAAGGAAAATCCTGTTCATCATCTGAGCTGTTGTCGCTTTCTGACAGCCCTTCCTCTTGCAAGTCATCTTCCTGGTCAAGCTTCTCTTCTTCAGACATCAAATCTTGTTGGCTGAAAATTTTTACATAGCCTGCCTTTACCAACTGCATTAAATGCCTAAGTTCATAATGTTTCTTTCGAACAATGCAGAGGAGACCTTTGCATGCAGTGTCAGACAGTGTTGGAAAAAGAGCTGAAAAACAAAAGGATACATTAAGAAAAAATACAATGCTATATACTGTATACACAAGCGCAAATAAATGTTTAAAGACTTTCTTACATTTTGAACTTATCTCATTAATCAGTGCTTCAAATTTGGACATCTTTTGTGTCAGGACTGTCCAGTGCTGTTTCATCTCCTTACAAATTAGACCTCTCTCTTCCTGAAGGCGTCTCACTGCCATCACCTTGTCAAACACCTTCCTCTTGGTGAGAAATGGAGCCAATTCTGAAATAAGGTTAACAAAAGAGTCATTATATACAGTGCCTGCTCATAAAAACAATGACATAGACTTGTCTTACAGAATAGTGCTATTCAATTTTGTTCCTGGTCAAGGTCTTCAGGATTGCTTGATTATTGCAGGCAGATGTGTTTGATTAGGGTTGGAACTGAACTCTGCTGGTTGTGGCTCTCTGGGAACATAACTGAATTGCCCTGTTATTTAGAACATACCAGTACTGCAAGGGATTTGCCAAGGCCAAGCAACAGTCTCAGCTGTAAAAAAGTTTTCGACTGAGCCAAGCTGCTGGGATGGATCCGCTATGCTGTTGTATTCTTCCACTGCAGCAGCTAGCTTCTTCTTTTCCTCACTCCTTCTGAGTCGCAAAGAATGGCGTCGCTTGTTGCTATCTGAATTAAATAAAAAATAAAAAACATTACAGCACTTTTTTAGCTACAAAGAAATAAATGCATATACAATGTGACATCCAATGACATAATAGTTAAAAAATAACATGGTAAATTCCCAATGTTTGTGTTTCACCTGTTTGACTGTACAGACGCTGTGTACGCCTTTTGATGCTGACTGTTAGTGCCTCTATTTCTTCTTGCAACCTTCTCGTATCACCACTCCCGTGTCGGTCATTTTCTACACAAGAATTAGAATTATTGTTACCTGCCAATAATAAGAATAATAACAAAGCAAATCAAAACAATACCTTCTGCCCATTGCTGTACATCTGAAACCCACTGATGAACAGTATCATCTTGAAGTGTTAGCTCTGTCTTCAATGCCTCCAAGGTGTGTTGCTGCACTTGAAGAGCCTTCTGAGTCTACAAAATACAAAGTCAACTTGAAAAAGTCCTGCATTTCATTTACAGGTGCAGTAAACAATTTCTATGAAACACTGGATATTTAAAATCAACTCAAACAAACACACCCCTCCCTTGATTGCTCTTTTTCCAGTGATATTCCCTTCTTTTGTAATGTTTCCCTCCCTCTTGTTCTCACTCTCTTCTCCCCTATCATGAGTAGACACGGCCCCTACTACTGATTGACTTTGATTTACTTTTTACACCTTTAATTAAGATAGGAATAAATGAGTAAAACCTAAAAATCCCAACTGCAATATGTGACTGAGAAGAAAGTTATACCTTTGTATATCTGTTAACTAGAGCTTGTCCCAAATTGAGAACCTTACGCTTATTCCAGGACATGGCTTGCGTTGTAATCATGTCTGTTCTGCCTATAACATACATATAAGAAAATGTAATGAGAGGTACGTATATAACAAAAGTCATTCTATATTATTCATACTTAATTCAACAAACCTGATTTTGACATGTATTTGCTTGTAACAGCAATTCTAGATAGGAAGCTGTTCACCTGCTCCACTTCCTCACCAATAGTTGACCCAGCTCCTTCCTGGTAGGCCCCACTGTACTTGACCTAACAAGTTTTTAAATCCGACAAAATCAACGCATTTAAAATTTGTGCATTTCTTCTTATTATTACATGTTTAAAACGCATGGCAATATACCTCACATTTCCAAGAGTGTGCTTTGGCATGCATCACAGACAGAAAAGGATGCATGTCCAGTAAAGACTGCAGCTCAGGGCACTGTTTAGACACACGTTGGAGATATGGGAAGTATTTGCAGGCTACATCTGAACAGAAAAATGTAATGCTCCCTTGTGACATATCTGCAAGTTTTTTCTGAAGAAAGAGTGGGTAAGCAAAAATTTCCCCTCGGAACATGTTTAAGGCCATAAGGAGAATGCCATGGCGACAGACAGCAATCTCTAATCCCTCCTCATCCAGTTTGCTGCTTGATTTTTTGGCCAATTCTTTTGCTGCTGTCCATTGTGATGCACCACACAGTCCTCTTCCCGACACCTAGATCATATAAATTATAAACATTTTAAAAAAGCTTAAAAGAGATGCTAAATAGACCACTCTAAATGTGACAGGACTTTACACATGATCAACAAAAAAGATTCAATATTTACAGAACATTCACATTAGCTTTTGTAAGATGAGTTTACAGATTTCTCAAAAATGATTAATGCTTTGAACAAACAAATCCATCTCACCATGTATTGTACATATTGACTGAGTTAACTGTTATATTATGGCCTTTAAAAAACTACACATTGACTGCTTCAATCCAAGCTAATTTTAAAACAATGAACACAAATATCTGAAGTAGTCATAATGTAAAAATGCACATAGCATGTTGTCAGAGGGCATCATATTTTATCTTCTGGATATGTTTAATTATTTTCTAAGCAATACATTTAGTTTAAGGAATGTGTAAAATTGTTTGTGAAAAGCTGTAAAAGAAATTATCTAGTAATATCTGCCAACATAAATAAAAATGCTTACGTGATCATGCTAACATAAATAAAAATACTTACGTGATCATTGTTGTTGCGGACAAAGTCCACAAAGTCAGACACCTCCACATCACTTTGTATAAAAATATGGTCAAATAATCCTCTTTTCTCTGTGCTATCGAGAAACACATCAAGAACGTATATTAACACATCATTCAAAATTAAGAAAATCACTTTATTTAAAAAAAGTACCTTGCTGTGTTTTTAAACCGATAGTGTTTGCGATTTCCGTCAACACATACAGCTAGCATGTCTGGAGTGCATGCTGGACAAGTGAAAAACTCCTCCTGGCACATCTTTTCCACTGCATATCTTGCTGCAACCCATTCATTAAAACTGCAGCTAAAAACATTGGCTGATATTTTTCCACTCTGCAAAATTAAGCACATGTAATACTGGTGTTTTACTGGGTAGAACATGTTTGATTATATGTAGCATTGAAAGCACTCATATTCTTTTAAATTAATCTCCAAAAGGTTAAAAGGATAAAGTTTAACTTTAACATCAGTTAAGGCTAGTGTACATAGCTGAATTGAGAATCACATTGTATATAATTTTCACTATATTCAATATCTTAGTTGTTAAATCTATACATGAAAAGGTTTCTACTACTTTCAAAGAAAATAGTAATTTTACTTGCCAGTGGTTAATGATAAATCAAATTTAAAAACAAATAAAATACTTACTCTACCAAAGAGAATTGTTTTCTCATCAAGCATTTTAACAAATGCTTGAAAAGACATCCCTGGTGATGCCATTTTCATCTCTTGAAATGAGACGAGCACATCTGTTGTGAACAGCATACTTGCAGGGATGTTGCCAGGCCAGTAACCACTCCTCTGAAGTTCTGACAAAGACGTCTCTCGTGAATGTCCACACGAAGCACAGGACAAGTGAGGCATGCTAAGGTTGTAACGGCCTACAGGAGTAAAACAAGCTACATATAATTATTAGACAATAAGGAAATGGTAATAAATATTAGAAAAAATGTGATGCAAAAATCTTCCTTTCCATTCATAGTGATGAGGGTCATGGGCCTGCCTGAAGAAACAAGGACTGTCCCATTACTGCAATCACAAATATGGGCAGGTATTTCTACAGGCAGCAGTCGAACTGTGCAAAAAATAAGATATATTTAAAAACATCATATATTAAGAGCACAATAAAACAACAATACAACTAAGCATAACATTATCTTACCAAGATGTTTAACAGAAATTTGACCAGCTTCCTGGCAGAATCCTGTGGATGGAGGTAAAGGTTGTACAAAACCTGAGACAAGAGAATCCCGATTATGGAGAACAAAGAAGCTACCATGTCTTCTCTCATCACAATCGGCACAGAGGAAAGGGTAAGGGAGACAGTCCCTACAGCGCACAATAGCTGCATTTGATCTACACTGTTGGCAGGATGAGGAACTTGCATCCTCTCCTTTCAAAATGTTCTCCACAAGTGAAGATCTAGCTTCTTTCCATCTCTCCTCCCTCATTTCAGTTCTAATGGTCCAGTCATTGGATGCAGACCGAGGTTGATGATCTTGCATTGGCATAACATTATCATCAACTTCCGTAGTGTCCAACAGCCTCTTTAGCTCTTCAAGAATGGTATCTAAGTCAAATTAATAAACATATATTTAAAAAAAAAATCAAGATTTACATCTAAAAGTATATAACTGTGTATGCACTTAAAAGTCTAATGATGGAATTATTCACATCTATATAAAAAAGTTAATTTTTAAATATGAAACACTAATCAATATTTTGCTTCAGTATATACCAGCTGTCTCAGAGGTATTTGCAGGGCCACCCGTCAAGTCATCTTCTATAACAAGTGGACCTGCTAAAAAAAAATTGTGAGAAAGAAATAAACATAAAGAGATACACATACACTCAACATAATTTTGATGTAGCTAAACATTACCAGAAAGGTTGTTGTGGTGGAACAAAATTCCATCATTAAAAGTCTAATGATGGAATTATTCACATCTATATAAAAAAGTTAATTTTTAAATATGAAACACTAATCAATATTTTGCTTCAGTGTATACCAGCTGTCTCAGAGGTATTTGCAGGGCCACCCGTCAAGTCATCTTCTATAACAAGTGGACCTGCTAAAAAGAATTGTGAGAAAGAAATAAAAAAAAAGAGATACACATACACTCAACATAATTTTGATGTAGCTAAACATTACCAGAAAGGTTGTTGTGGTCACTTCCTAGTCCTATTTACAAAACAGAAGCACAATTTCACATAAAGTATATATATATACAATTGCTTCTTAATATATACAGTATATATGGAGTATGGATTCTGGACTCACATATGGAGAATTATACATATATATCATTTTTATGAGCATATACAGTGAGTACCTTATACTTACGTTCTACAGTTGCCCTTCTGGCTCTTGGATATTTGTAAATTATTTCACCTTGGCTGTCCCTCTTTCTCCATTGAACAGTAGGGGGTGGGGGTAGAGGCTGCACATTGCTTTTGGACAGTCTTTCCTAAGAGCATAACAAAAGACTAGCCAAAAATTCAAGAAATATAATATCACTTAATGTCTTGTTAGGGTTAATAAATGCATACTATTGACCAATAAAGTAACAGTCATTGTGAAATATATATTGTGACTTAATTTAAAATCAACAGGACAATTTTCAAAAAATATACTAAACTCAATGCTTGTACAATAACTTTATTTTACCTCTCGAGCTTGTAAGTTTTCAAGGAGCTCATCAGTATTTCTCAACTCTTCTTCTAACTCAAAGTCCATCATGTGATTGTATATAGACACTCGACAGATAGAGAGATATTGATACACAGATCAAAACAGAGATAGACAGATAGATCAGACACACAGACACACAGACAGACAGACAGACAGATAGATAAGCTCTTAAAAGTGCTGTTGGGTTCGTTATATAGCTGATAGATAGATAGATAGATAGATAGATAGATAGATAGATAGATAGATAGATAGATAGATAGATAGATAGATAGATAGATAGATAGATAGATGGATAGATAAAGTTCTTAAAAGTGATGTTGGGTTCGTTATAACCTATGGAAAAACAAAGAAAGATATTACAAAAATAAAAAGATTTAATGTTCACATGCCATTGATTGTAAATAGTACTGATATATTATATAAGATAATACAGGTTATCTGAATTAATAAAAAATGTTAATGACAAGTTATTAGAGTTTTAACCAAATCTTCTTTTCATCTTAGTCGAAGTTTTAACATTCTTATTCATTTGAGTTAATTAGTCTATTATGGCAGTCAAACACAAATCCCAGGTCATAAAGTATCTGATAAACCCCAAATTATAAAGTATTAGCTAACATGCTAATGGGCGTAGGCCACTAGCAGCATATCATCAGGTATCGTTAGCACCCGTCAATAGGTTTTAGGTATGGCTTTTATTCTTAATAAAAAATAAAATAAAATAAAATGAATGAAATATATATATATAACAACCCTGATAGACGTGTGAACATGATGCACAAAAAAGTACAATGATTCCAAGAAAAATTCTTTATCTAAATTATGTACCAGAACACCAGAAGAACCTACCGTGCAAAGACGAGATATAGCGTTGAAAGCGCGACAGGACTTACCGCGAGAACAGGATGGCAAAAAAAAAAAAAAAAAAAAAAAAAAACTTAATTGGTGGCATTGCTTTTATTATATATATATATATATATTACAATGTTTTACATTTATTAATTATAAACCAACAATTACTCCATAAAAATACCCGGTTGATTATGTGTAAGAGTTTGTTATGTTTTGATTGGCCAACATAAGAACCACAACAGTAAAAGCACGTAATATCGCAGATTCTACAGATAACATTAATAGCGAGCTGATAATTAATTTATTAATGTCCCTGGCATCAAATGTAAAAATAGCCTAAAGATCTCAAATCTATAAATATAAATGTGTGTGTGTTTTAATCTTTTTTTTTCTTTTTTTTTTTACAATAAGAAACAGGCCAGAAGTATACAGTAGGCCTAAACAATCATTTAATTATGCATTATAAAAACGCATATATATATATATATATATATATGCGTTTTTATAATGCATAATTAAATGATTGTTTAGGCCTACTGTATACTATATATATATATATATATATATATATATATATATATATATATATATATATATATGCTATATATACATATATATATATATATATATATATATATATATATATATGCGTTTTTATAATGCATAATTAAATGATTGTTTAGGCCTACTGTATCCTTATTATTATTAATTAATTAATTAATTAATTCATTCATTTATTTATTTGTATTTTTATATTTTTTCGTACATTTTATGCACATTGCGTACATGTGTGTATATGTATGTATACATGTATACACACATGCGTTATGGATTTTAAATCTTTGGAGTTGCTGGAGGTAGCCTAGCCCAGATAAAAGTCTTCTACAGATAATATTAAAAAGCGGATTTATGGACATTAAATACATTTATGTAGCTATACAAACTTAGCTATAAAAAACATAAATTTATTAGGCCTTATTTCTTACCAGAGCTTTAGAAAATTTCGATGACGTAGGCTAATTTGCCTTTTGCGTCTTAATCTGACGCTTAAGGCAAACCGTTGAAATCAATGGAGTTCCTTGTTCGTCAATAAAGTGACGCCTAGGGGTACCCGTTGAAATCAATGGAGTTCCTTGTTCGTCAACAAAGTGACGCCTAGGGGTACCCGTTGAAATCAATGGAGTTCCTTGTTCGTCAATAAAGTGACGCCTAGGGGTACCCGTTGAAATCAATGGAGTTCCTTGTTCGTCAATGAAGTGACGCCTAGGGGTACCTTCGACGTCTCCTTGGTGACGCGGAAGGCACTTGACCATGCTTCAGTTTTTGACGCCCTGGGAGTGAGAATGGGTTGGAATACATTAGAAGTAAGGTAGCAAAATCAGTAGGAATATTGTATAAAACAAAATATATCATAAATAAAATAGGTTTGAGAATGATATATTCCTCCTTAGTAATGCCTTATTTGTCATATTGTTCAGAAATATGGGGAAATGCAAATAAAACAAATATAGCTGTATTAATTAAGTTACAAAAAAAGAGCTATTAGAATTATTAATAAAGTAGGATATTGCGAACCAACTAACAAACTTATTCAAAGTAATACTTTAAAATTTACTGATATTGTATATATAAAAATATTGGAAATAATGTATAGAGCACTTAATAAAAGTCTTCCATCTGGTATTCAGAAATTATTTAAGTTAAGAGAGGGTAGATATAACTTAAGAGGTCTGTTTATGTTTGAATGTGGAAAAGAAAGAATTAATGTAAAATCTGGATGTGTATCAGTTATGGGTGTGAAATTATGGAATGCACTAAAAGATGATTTGAAATTATGTACTTCTCTGTTTAGCTTTAAAAAAATGTAAAAAGAAAATTGTTAATGATTATTCAGTTAGTATGTACATTTTGTTAATATTATGTAAAAAAAAATTATGTATGTGCAGTATTGTATAATTATGTATATTGGTTTTTTTTTTTTATAATTTATAATGCTGATTCTTCAGGTATGTGGTTAAATAGGGTAGGCACATATAAGCCTTGGCTTCAGCCTACTCCTTATTTTTTGGTTATTTCATTGTTAAATTTAGCAGAAAAATCTAAATCAAATCAAATCAAATCAAATCAATCAAATCAACATTCATCTTTCAAGCGGTGAAATACTCTTTCCCCGCCATTGACGGACATTTCCGTCTTTCCACTGTTATATGGTAGTGGGCGCTATTACGCATCTTCTGAAAGAGTAGTGAATCTCCTAATCAAAAAAAGCACAGGTGAAGAAGCAGAAACATGCGATAGCATTTTTAAAATAACGCGATCATCAACATTAAACAGCATATAAATCAAAACTGCCTATGGTTACTGAATGCAATGTCGACCCAGGATGAGTTATGCTGCTCGTGAAATAATTCATTTATTATTTTCTTTCTGTCTTCCTGTCTTGTCTCTTCCCCCCAAACCACCACACAGTTAGTCTGTCAGTGCAAACGCTTGATTCATGTCAACGTCGGCAGCCTGGAGTCAGATTAACCTCCACCTCACACACAAACTTCCTTGGCATAATATATCACATCAGAATCTTAAAGCCGGCAGTGATGCGTCGTTCCTGCATTTCGCCCGTGTTCACCTCCCTTTCCACCTTTGTTCCCACACAGCCAAACAATACTGAATGTGTATTGCCATCCTCCAGGCTCACTTTAGCCCCAGGGCTGCCAAAGCGAGAGGGATTCAGGTCTCTACAGTCTCATCTAACTAGCACAAGTTCAAGTACGAATTTTTTTTTTTCATTCACAATCCTTTTCAAGTCTCCCTGTGGAATATAAGGCCAAGCGATTGATCCAGTGGGTATCTTTCCCTTCCTTTCATTTTTCTCTGCTCTCTACACCTTTGTGTTTTTGCCCGGTGTTATCAGAGCGAACACGGACACTATCTGCTGGACAGTGGCCAGCTGGCATCAGAAAAGTAGAGCTATGTGTGTATATGCATTGAGGAACAGATCAGGAACAAGTTCTATATTTTTAGGTGGAATCACAGAGGTCTAAACTAGATATTTGGGAGTTTGTCTTGATGAGAAGTGCTGCTCTGTGTGGGATTTTTCCAGAGAGGCTTGATGTGCAAATTAATATTGATCAAACTCGTACGTCCTACATTGTGTCTACACTGGAAATGTTGACACTTACAGATCTTTCACTATTTCACTAATTGGACTGTAGACTTGGCAACAGTGAGATACTGAGAGCTCCATAGACTGCAATTCAAAAGTTCATAAGATTTTTTTTTTTTTTTTACAGTCTAAAACAGAAGATTATATCTTGAAATATTACAATTTAAAATAACTTTTGTTTATTGTATTTTTTAATTGTTTTCTGTAATGACAAAACTCCATTTTGAGCAGATATAACTCTTGTCTTCAGTGTTATATTGTCCTTGTTAAATTGCTCAGTAAACGTATTATTATAATTTTATTAGTAGTAGTAGAAAATTATTGTGCTGTGTGATTTTTATTTTTATTTTTATTTCATTAGAACAGCATTTATTTTAAAATAAAATTTGCAACATTATACATGTATTTATTGTCAATAAATCAATTAAATGGATTCTTTCTGAATTAAAGTATACATTTTTCATCATTATAATCAACAAAGCGGTTTACACTACAAGTGCCCGTCGTGGGTGTCAGTTAATATATTAATAGCTTAGATATATAACAGCTTTGTTAATTATAATCAGTCAATATTTTGTAACGTTGCTTCCCTTTTTAGACAGTGTAACAATAAATGATAAGGGTGCATTTACCTTCAAATCTAGTTTGTGTTGAAATGTATGCTAACGTGTGAATATAATCTTAAAACAAATGGAGCAAAGCACACAGCACCATCTACCAAACTATGATCATAATAAACATTAGTAATGCTTCTGTATACTGCAAATTTATACATGGCTCTGTCGTACAATCGCCAACAACTTCTTTTGAAATCCTTCCATAATTTGGACTTTAAGATTTTAGCTAAAGTTAATAGTCTTTATTTTTTCAACCATGATCAGGCTTGATGACGCACTGAAGTGATACTGAAAGCCAACTAGTTTGAAAGCTCACCAGCAATTAGTTATTTATACAGTAAGAGGAGAATCATTTCTTCTCCCTTTTGCCTTTTTCTGGCGCCGGAAATAAATGACGTTACATAATTTCCATATTCATTCTGGCCAATTTACACATCAGAGGTACGTCGGGCACCTCTGATTTCGTGATTTCACACTTCTAGGGCCAAGGTTTCTGCACATGAAAGAAAAAATATCAAACAAAATCATTTTTATACATCATATGCATCAGAGTTATACTGTACATATTAGAATGTAATTGATTGAAACAACAGTTATGTTACATCCTCGGTTATTCTGTGTATTTTGAGTGAATTTTTGAGGTTCAGCCTCTCTTGGTAATGTGGTGGCTTGTTTTTGAAGTTCTCTTCTGTGTTCATTGTTCTTTTGCCATCCCTGGAGCCTGGTGCACATGCCTCCACATTGTTCTACTTTACTGCCTCACCATCTGGCTTCTCCTCACGGACAATCCCTAACGTGATACCTGGCCACCAAACCTCTTGTTTTCGCATTCTCTCCATGTCTTTGTCTACCATGCTTCCTACAGTACATTCACTGAAAGTTTGTGTTGAGTTTCATTTTCGCCGTGCAGTTCCAGATTCAGAGGACTAAGCCAATTTTCACAGAAACAAAGATGGCACATGGTCAAATGTCGGGAATCACGTCTTGGCATTGGGTGTCTCCACATTGAACACAAACAGTTTTCTTGTGTGTGTTTTTCCTGTTGAAATGCCATATTTCCCAGATGTGCATTCCAATCTTCAATGTGAAAATAGAAGACAAGGTACAGTGATACCATATGAGACGCAAAATGTGCCTTAAAGCTATTGCCTATGTTTCACCAAAGTGTGCCCGTCCCCGTAGCTTTCAGTGTGAAACGTTCACGCACGTGCCACCGCAGAACAAAGTCTCTTTTTATATCCCGACCTTAAATTCACACTGGGATTTTGATGCAGTGCTTTCTTCACGGCATTCATTTCTCTCCTGGAAGGCTGGAAAAGGTCCATGCTGTGTTTTTAGGCCGTGTTATAATGTCGCCACTGCTTCAGGCATTTGCTTTTATTGGTCTTTTATGTCTCTGACTTGTGTTTTTCTCCTAACATACTGTTTTTTTGATGTTCGTTATTCTTAATGGTTTTCTAAAGTCCCCGTCGCAATTCTCCAAACTCGCTAGCAGGTGTATAAACATAATTATACCAGCCGCCTCGACAGAGCTCTTCTGGCGGGAATTGAATAATTGAATAACATGACAAACCACATCTTTCTTAGCCGTGTGCAAGGAAAACATTATAAACACAGAAGAAAGTCATACAAATGCAGGAAACCCTCACACCACTTTTAGCAGCGGCTCACACCTTCATAATTCAACTCCTGTCTCTTATGACATCATAAAAATAATAAAACCGCCAACATGAACATTATTAACATTATTCTTTCAGAATGTCATGATACTATAAAAATATGAACCACCTCAATCTTCTTAAATATGAGTCTTATGACAAGACAATATATTATGAGCTCATTTCCTGCTGTGCTACCTTAACTATAGCGATACTGTACTTTATTTCCCTTTTCCCTTTTTATTATTATATATATTTTTAAATGAATCCATTTAAGGAACTCATCTTTTACTAAAATATATGAAAGCAGTCTCAAGCAGAACACTTCTTACTCTGAAACAATATAGATATTTTAGCAATATGTAGAAATATTTTTTTCTGATATATATTTTCTTGTTATATTTATGTTTTGCTGGTTTCTATATTAAATAACTATTGAGGTATTGTCTATTATTGGATAACACAGTGTATTAAATAGATATCATATTAAAGATGACATCCAATTTATTACTGTAAATTAATTAATTTATTCATTTATTTATTTGCTTGTTGTTTTGCTATTACATGCTATTGTGCTTTTTTTTTTTTTTTTTTGTGGAGTGCCATGAAAATACAGTTTTTACATCCTAAAAACGGCAGGACAATTTCATTCATTCATTTTTCTTTTTACTCTATATTTTTCCTCTATTTATTTCTCACTTCACCTTCCTTTTACATTTATATCTAGAAGGAGTGACGGTCCTACTGTGAATAATCCTCGTGCCTTTATTTTGCTGCCACTCCAAAATAAGACACTAAAGGGAAGATTGCATTGTAATTTCACTGAAATCCATTACTGCCCTATTGGTGGTGGGACCCGGTCCTAGGAAGAGGAAAAAAGGAATTGAGCGATGGAAAATGTGAATCCTCCATGGTGCCTCAAATTAGATTGCCTCTGTTTGGAAGCGGTGTGTGGGATGTGTTTCTGAGACTGTCACTTTGGTATGGGGTCAGTGATGGTGTTCAAAACACTATCGTCTCTGCACTATTGCTGTGAACAGCAAGCTAACGTGATGGAGAAGTATTAGAGATTCGGGGAGGATTGTGTTGGCTAACAGCTCGTTTCTCCTACTAAATTATTCAGACTTGAAAAGCTGGGCCTATTCTCTTGCTTTTGCTTCGGCTATATTTTACATGCAAGTCATTGGGAGAGCATGAATTATTTACTTTGTGTTGGTCCCCACAGAAATGTGAATGGTTTTTTTGTGAGCTGTCATGTGTGATATTTTTCAACTTTAACTTGTTCACAAGTAGTTTAAACAAAAGCATACGTAACGGTACATGACATGTTAGAGCCACATTTCACTGAGTCACATTTTCTGGGAAAGAATGAAGAAGCAATCTTCAAAAAGGATGCAGAAGCATCATAAATCAAGTATTTTTGTTAAATATTACAATTACTTATAAGATAGCGTTGTGTGAGGAACATGCTGAAATGTCAATATTGTGCACTGAAGATCTTTACCTCCAGTTAGACTGAGCTGCAACTGATTCATGAGGGAATGAGTTGAACTTGAGAACCTGATCAGTCCGATTCATGAATGAATCATTCAGACTGATTACATGAAAAGATCCAACTCAAAATAACGATTTATCCATGAATCAGATTGCTACTTCACTTCACTTCAGTGAATTTGTGACGTTTGGTCATGAATTTCAAGCTGTTCCTCATACACAAACTCTTTGTGTGTGTTCACACTTGAGATGTTTGGTTCAATTAAAACAAACCCTGGTGCGATTGCTCTGTTTGTGCGGTTCATTTGAATAAGTGTGAACGCTGCCATCTGAACCCTGGTGCGCATTAAACAAGCGGACCGAAAATGCTGGAAAGATGGGTCTCGATTCGGTTCCAAACGAACTCTGGTGCGGTTCGAATGATATATGAACGCAACACGAACCAAAGACATGAAAACTAACCAAAAACGGGACATGATGTCACAAGATGCGACTCTAAAAAGGACAGAATGCTCCAGCATACCTGTTTTTTCTCGTCATAGTCGTGATGTTGCTCATCACAGTTCGGTACAGGCGTCAGAACCGCATCTCCTCACAGCAGGTCTTCGTTTGCGTGTGTGACGGAGAAATTCCTGCCGCTGTTTTAACTCCTTTACACATTTTATAAGCTCTTCACGAGTTCTCAACTGGTCAAAATGCATTCATATGTAGCTATGCACATACAGCGAGCGCATTTAGCTCAGAACACAGCATTGTTTTGGATGTTCGGTAAGTTCTGTCTTGAACGTAATAAAAGCCGACCAATCAGGTTGTGAACATATCCCTATGCCTTTATTAGGTTCGGTATCTTTAGGTTCGATGTTAAAATGCCAATGTGAACGTTAAATGGACCAGGACTACATTTATTTATTTATTTATTTTTTGGTCTGGACCAAACAAACCAAGCAAACCAAACTACAAGTGTGAACACACCCTTAAAAGAAAAGGTTCCAAAGAGTTTTTTTTTTGTTTTTTTTTTGAGATGCTACAGAAGAACCATTTTGGTTCATCAAAGAACCTCTCAGTAAACAGTTCTTAACCACTTTTTTTTCTTAGTTTGAAGATTTTAAGAATCTAAAGAACATTTTTCCACTATAGACCTTATGTAGCCACGCCCCTTTTCAGCACTGCGCTCGTTGTCTCTTGACTGTATTTTCTGTATTGTATTTTCTGTCTGTCTGTCTGTCTGTATTTTCACAGCGATTTTGCGTGTTTATGAATGAATTTTTGTTTTAAAAACTTCCCGGTCGACTGACATTTGTTTAGTCATCTGCTTTAAACATTACAGTCCTCATGATAACTTTCGTTAACTTTACATTAAGTAAATCCACTTCAAAAGCAAATTACTCCTGGACAGCAGCGCCATAGAAATATACAGAGCGACCGCAAAAACGGAAGTTAAAAGACAATATTCTAAAGATGGCGGCGCCCTCGTTTCTCTGGCGCATAAGGTCTATAAAGAACCTTTTGTGCAATGGAACGTTTCCACGGATGCTAAAGGTTCTTCATGGAACCATCATGATCAATGTCAATATAACCGTTATTTTTTAAGAGTGTAGCTTTTGTATGGAATATACAACATTTGAATGAGAGTTGTCAGATATTTTGAAAGAATCAGGCCAGGATGTTCTTCAAAAACTCACCTTGTGAGTTCCTCGGAAGAAAGAAAATCATAAGGTGTTTAGAGTGACATGAGGGTGAGTAAATTATGACAGAATTGCTATTTTTGGGTGAACTATTCCTTTAATGCTTAAATAGCAAATATACATTTGAGATATACAAATAAGAGCGTTATATTCCCACACAGACGTTGAATAAGAGAGAGAAATCGGTGGGAGAGACATGGGACACAAGCATATTTTACTCAGCTGAGAAAGGCAACACTCAGGAGAAAAAGAGAGGTGGAAGCAAAAATAGAGATGGCAGGAATGGCAAGACAGAGTTGCTGAGATAAAATGAGGGGTTGGAGGAGAGGGGAGAGCGAGTTCAGGAAAAGGAAATCAAAGTAAAACATGAAACTCTATTAAGCTTTTGGCAAATAAAAAACACCGGGCACATGCAGTGGATTTTGTAGAGTTGACAAGAACTTAAAAAACAAAAACAAAAAACCTAGAAGTGTGTTTTTGTTATGATGTTTCTGTATTCACAGGCATAGGTTTTAATTTTAACATCTAGAGACAATTTTCAGTCTTAGTATATCAAGTTGTATATATACGTTATATATTATGTACTTCATAGTACTTTATAGTATAGGCTATATATATATATTAATTTATCTAAAAAAACATTTACTGTACACCTTTAAATGCAATGTGATTTGATAAAATGATTTTAAATTTTAAAATCAACAGCCTTATAATATATTGTGGATGTCGGGTGTTTTTTAGTTTTTTTTTCCCTCTGCTCCTCATGTGACCTGTAAAGTGCTTTTCACTAGTTCAGAATGTATTTTCTCAGCAATAGCACCTGTTGTTTTGGTTGCAATGATAAACACATAGAGTATAAACACCTCTCAGCTCCTCTGGCGTGTCATTGCACATCAATATATTTTGCGAAATAAAATACTTTCATTTGATACAGTACATCGGTTAGAAATGCTGGTATCATTCAGTAGTCTCTTATCTCTGTTAGGGACTTGTTCCTACCGTCCGTGCTCACGTCTGAATTGCAAGACTGTAAATATCATTAGCCTTTCCAAACAAATCAGCGTATGCTCTGGATCAGTTGTCACTGTTATGCCCAGGGGTTGCAGGATGATGTTAGTTTTGCTATTTGTAGAACAAGGCAGAATTGCTCAGCATATGCTCAGCAGATTGTGTTTGTCTTAGCGAGCTATTCCGCTCATCGCTGAGGATCAGGGAAATATAAATAGCCAGGAAAAAGAACAAAAAATCTGTGAAAGACCCTCATGAATATAATTTGCAGAAATCTGTTCAATCATTTGAGTTCAGCTGAAGTCCACAAATTCCAATCTCCATTCATTTTGCTGGGGAATGTACTCATTTCCACCAGGTTATGAATGGAGCATGGATATCACTGTATATTCTATCCCCCTTCACCAACCCTACCCTAAACCTACTATTTTAGATTTTCAAAAAAATTTAATTCTGTAGCATGTATACGGTTGTTTCCTCATGGGGACCAAAAAAACCAAAATGTCCCCACAAGGTCAACATTTAGTGGTATTACTATACGTGTGGGGACATTTGGTTCCCATAACATAGGGAATACCAGGACACCCCACCACCACCACCACCACTCCCCCCGCCCCCCATCACACACAAGAAACTATGCCTTCTGAATGCCATATTGAGAATGTTGCTTCTATTTGCAGATCAACTGATTATGGCAGCACTTATGAGAGACTGAACGATAAAGTGGGAGTCAAGACCGTTTTGAGTTACCTCTATGTCTGCCCCACCAACAAGAGAAAGGTAAGACGCCTTTTCTTCTCTTTGAGAGACTCCATGTTCCCCTACTTCAAATAAAGCTAGTTATGTTGAAATATTTCTTTATTTTCTGCCTTCCAAAAACCTATAAAAATATCATATACCAACCGGAACAACCTGCAGCAATTCTTGGAATAATGAGCCAAAATCACACCTGAACAGCATGCATTATATTATATTATATTATATTATATTATATTATATTATATTATATTATATTATATTATATTATATTATATTATATTATATTATATTATATTATATTATATTATATTATATTATATTATATTATAATAGTTACAATTATTTTATTTTATATTCTTTTTTTTTTGGGCATGTGCACTTATAGTATTATATTAATTATATTATATTAATATTGTGCACCAATATTATGCTAAAATGTTTTCAGTTCAGTTTTTTTTTTTTTTTAAAGGGCACCAATTATTCTACTTTTTACGAGATGTAAAATAAGTCTCAGGTGTCCCCAGAGTGTGTTTGTGAAGTTTTAGCTCAAAATACACCACAGATAATTTTTTATAGCATTTTTGTGTGTGTCCCTTTAAATTCAAATAAGCTGCTGCTCCCTGCCCCCTTTCAAGAAGAGGGCGGAGCTTCAAGAGCTCATTCTCCAGCATACCAGCAACAAAACAGGACAATCTCACGCAATAAAATGTCAGAAACTCTCAGTAGCGGTGTTCATTTCGACCCGGAGTCAGACAATAATGCCCACAGAGCCAGATAATATATGCTGTATGGAGATAGAACAGGTATGGTTTAGTTTAATTACGGTTATAACTTATTTGTCATCTTGCTTTTATCCACTAATCCTGTTATAGCGGACCGCTGTCCGAATGATGGCCAAAACTTTACTAATCAGTTTTATGAAGTTTATTGTACATCACACAAAAGATGAAGCATCTGTTGTCACTCCAGAAAATCAGTACAATAAGTGCGCATTAAGGTCTTAACCATAAACTCTCTCTCTCCCTTTCATTATCATCAACATACACTGCGAATTACACAGAAACACTCGTTATAACCAATAGTAAACAAATATACACAGACTTTATGCCTTTTCGGGGTGTGCTTCATAAACTGGTAACTTTATATCCGTAAAACCACTGTAATAAAGTGCGCACTCTCCCTTTCATTACAGCCGTGACCAGTAGCTCTGCGGAGACTATAAGCTGGATCACGAACAGTTGGTACTGATCCATCCTTGAGTAACAACTTTTTAGCAAAGCCTGCTTTGTACTGACCCTCGTTCACAAAGCAGTCTGGAGTGAAATCATTTGCGCAGACATAAACGAATTTAGGTATATTTTGGGGCGCATTCCCTTCAAAATAAAACTAATTCCAGCTGGGTCCTCTCCTCAGTGGCTCAGATGATTGGAGAAAATGAAGATTCTTATGTTCCCTCTTACATCCAACAACAGAACACTGGGATTGATTACGAGACCCTGTTGTCGCTACAGCTGCTCGAGCGCGGAGAAAATGGCGGATAGTGTACAACTCGCTGAGGGCGGAAACTATGGTAATGCAGGACTGTCAGTCAGTGGCCGTGGGCGGGGCCAGAGCAGTATGATGTCACACTTCTCAGAGAATCAAAACAGCATGTTTAATGAGACTGCTTTGGTTTAAAAAAAAAAAAAAAAAAAAAAAAAGGAGTGGGTGGATTTTAATCACTGTAGGGTGATTGTGTTCACACAATGCCAACACACATTTATGTCCAAGCATCATGTAAACTTGTTTTTTGCATATAAGGTGCCCTATAATATTTTTTTATTAATAAGGCTTAATAAGCCTCTTCTAGCTAAAGTTAAGCCTTTTCTTAACAGGCATGATCTAGAAAAGGTGATTCATGCTTTTATTAGTTCTATGTTGGATTATTGTAATGCTCTTTATGTTGGTTTAAATCAAAGCTCCATTTCACACCTTCAACTTGTGCAAAATGCTGCTGCTCGGTTTTTAACAAATACATCTAGGCGTGCACACATCACTCACGTCCTCTACACTTTACATTGGCTTCCAGTGCAGTTTAGAATAGATTTTAAGATTTTGTTGTTTGTTTTTTAGGCCCTAAATGGCCTGGCCCCGGAGTACTTAACTGAGATTTTAAACCTGCGTTAGCACAGCCGGTCGTTACGGTCTTCAAACCAACTGGTTTTAGAAGTCCCAAGGTCGAAGTATAAGTGATGGGGTGATCAGGCGTTTGCAGTTGCTGCCCCGAGACTCTGGAACAAGTTACCCCCTGATATTCGAACAATTGCAGATGAAACTCTTTTTAGGTCTAAACTCAAACCTGTTTAGAATGGCCTTTAATACGCAGTAGTGGTGTGACAATTTCATTTTTCCTGTTTCTTTTCAACTTTTTCTTTTCTTTTTTGATTTTACTGTTATATGTATTTATTGTATGATATGATGTTTTATTTTATTCTATGATGTGAAGCACTTTGGATACCTGACGGTTGTTGTAAAGCGCTATACAAATAAATGTTGATTGATTGATTAAAAAAAAAATATATATATATATATATTTTCAAAGGACGTTTCTTATGCCTGAAAAGGCTGAATTTATGTGGTGAAAAATACATTAAAAACAGTGATATATGAATTGCATTAACCGGCCACTTTATTAAGTACACCTGTTCAACTGCTTGTTAATGCAAATTTAATCAGCCAATCACATGGCAGCAACTTAATGCATTTAGGCATGTGATAGTCTAGAGTAGACGATCTGCTGAAGTTCAAACTGAGCATCAGACTGGGGGAGAAAGGTGATTTATATGACTTTGAACGTGGCATGTGTGCCGGACGGGCTGGTCCGAGTATTTCAGAAACTGCTGATCTACTTGGATTTTCACGCACAAACTGGGTGAAAATGCCTTGTTGATGCCAGGGGTCAGAGGAGAATGACCAGACTGGTTTGAGCTGATTTAATTTGAGTGTATTTAGGTTTATAACGGGTCAGGTTCTAACCTTATTGATGAACATGAATTGTAGTTTGCGAGTAAAGCTGCAACTTCCTCCATCAATGTCAGATGCCCTCTTAATAATCTTCTGATGCGTGCAGTACAATTAAGTGAAAATCTCTGCGCTGCGCAAGTGATAAATCTATCAGACAGTCTATTAGGGAAAACACTTTTCTTCCTGTTTTCTTCAAAAACACGGCCCAGAACGTTAAGTGCACTGTGAGTGCAGGCCAGCAGGGAGTCAAATAACCTCTCGTTACAACCGAGTTCTGCAGAAGAGCGTCTCTGAACACGTTGAACTTTGAAGCAGACGGGCAACAGCAGCAAAAAACACACCAGTGCCACTCTCGTCAGATCACCAAATTTGGACAATAGAAGATTGTAAAAATGTTGCCTGGTCTGATGAGTCTTGAGTTCTGCTGTGACATTCAGATGGTCGGGTCAGAATTTGGCGTAAACAACATGAAAGCATGGATCCATCCTGCCTTGTACCATGTGTAATGGTGTGAAGATATTTTCTTGGAACACTTTGCTTAGTACCAATTGAGCATTGTTTAAACGCCACAGTCTACCCGAGTATTGATGCTGCCCATGTCCATTCCTTTATGATCACAGTGTACCTTCTCCTCTTGGCTATCCAGCAGGATAACATGCCGTCACAAAGCTCAAATCATCTAAAACATGACAATGAGTTCACTATACTATAAATGGATCTTAATCCAATCGAGCAGCTTTGGGATGTGGTGGAACGAGAGATTCGCATCATGGATGTGCAGCCGACAAATCTGCAGCAACAGTCAATATGGACCAATATCTCAGAGGAATGTTTCCAGCTCCCTGTTGAATCTGCCATGAAGAATTAAAGCAGTTGTGAATGCAAAAAGGGGGTCCAACCTGGTACTAGCAAGTTGTGAAGTTCCCTTCAATGAGACCAATAAACAGTCTGAGAGCAGATAGGGACGGAAGTTTAAGATATGCTTTAAGGACTAGTATGATGCTGTGGTTTATTTTGGGATGTTTATGGGCTGTCTTTACATTTTCTTTCATTTGAAAAAAACAACAACAAATGTTTTCAACTAAGATGAAGGAGAAGAAGAAAGGTTTATTGAGTCCCAAATTAGAGTGAGGACTGACTGATCATGTCACTCTGAAGACTGTAATAAAATACATTATATATATATATATATATATATATATATATATATATATATATATATATATATATATAGCAGTCATTACCCCAGTCTTCAGTCACATGATCAGTCAGTACTCTTTCTTCTTCTTAGTTGAAAATGGTATGATATTTTGAATTTAATTTTCTAATGAAAGAAAATGTAAAGACAGCCCATAAACATCCCAAAATAAACCACAGCATCATACTAGTCCATCAAGCATATCTTAAACTTTCATCCCTATCTGCCCTCAGACTGTTTATTGCTCCCATTAGTACAATTTCCCATCAGAAGAGATGGATGGTCTCCTTGGAAAAGCTCTAGATTTGAGTTTATTTCTACTTTTGTGAACTGTATCTGCTCAGTGGACACGCACAGTGAACAATATTCATCATCTGAAGGTATTGTTGTTGTTTAGGGCACAAACTGGATTAATGCGTCTGCTTATTTCCCTGACTATGTGGGCAAACACAGTCCCAATCTAGAGAAAAGGATTGACTCTGGCAGATCCCATGGCTCTTTTCAAATAGGGCTAAGTTTAGGCCTATAACCTTTAACAGAACACTTTTCCATTTGAGAGATGGGCATGACATTTCTGCAGCTCTGCCTCAGCTCTTAAATGGGAACTTGCCAAGAATCCAAAGTGCTTTGTGTGCGGCTCTTTTAGCACCCGATGGAGATGAGATTACATGCTGATGCGAAGATCGCCGACAAATGAGCCCGTTTATATTTCCACAACTCTATTTGTTATAAAACACAGTTGATCGGCCATGACATGATTATTTTGAGCCTCTGTGTCCTTTTCCTGCTGTTTACACTGCCTTACCGGCGCTGACCCCAATCTCGTTCACCGGCGAGAGGCTTAGTGTGGGCCATTAACTGTGCGCTGCATGTAGATTAGTTTGCAGGACGGTAGCCGTCTGGGTGTCGGCAGATAACAGAGAGCCCTCAACACTATTGATTGTACTTTGCAACTCTCCTCACTCCTTTGTTCAACTCAGAAACATTTGTTCACAGTTGTCATGTTCTAGTGACTTGAAAACTTAATTATCTGCTAATGCTCCATCAGTATCTGTTTGACCTCAGATTTGCGGTTTCCCGCTGGACAGCCCAGTTGTGACTCACAGATCCCGTTTACACCTGGTATTTAAAAGGACAGTGCTAAATAGAGGTGTAAATTGGATCCGTTTTGTGATGTCATTCTGATGCACCCAGACATAATATACGATCAGTGATGTCGATGTAGATGCAAGTCAATCTTTTAGCATGAACATAAACTGTGAATGATTAATGGAAGCTCTACAGTACATTATCTGACTGTGATCCATATGTGCATATAATCTATAGAATACTCTGCCTCGTATACATTTTTTTTTAAAAGTCGCAAATTTTTGCAACTTTTGAACTTTCATTACAGCAAATCCAATATCCATATATTACATCAGTAAAGGGTGAAGATATCCACCCATTCATTTAATCTCCAGGGTAAAATGGGAATTGCTAGTGCAAGCATGTTATGTAAACACTGTCAAGTAAAATAGTCCAGTACATGACTATATACATTCTTGAAATAAAGGCATATGGTTCCATGAAGAACATTTAACATCCATGGAACCTTTCCAGTGCACAAAATGTTCTTTATAGCAGCGGTTTCTCAACATTTTCGTCTCCAAGGTCCCTGATTGTCCATAACACTATTCATCTTTTCCAGTTGTTTATAATTTAGAAGAATGGGCATTATTATATATTTTTTTTGTACTAAATGATACAATAAACATTTTATGGTATTTTAAGAGTTTATTCATTTACATGAGCTTTTCAGGTCTAGAAATCACTTTTAATATTCCCTTATATATCCATGTTTTCCAAGACTGTTGGAATCTTGTTGGGAAAAAAGTTGAGGGGGTTAATACATTTTTTATTTGTTTTGTCATGCTTGTTTTGTCTTATTTTTAACCCTTTTAACCTTTTAGTCATCTTGAGGCTCCTTTGTAAATTCGGTGAGGCCCCCTAGTTGACCCTTAATACAGGACAACTAATTTATAAAAAAAAAATCTTCAGATCATAGGTGCAAAACTGCCGAACACACACGGAAAACCACAAGATATCCTCTGTAATTTTAACCAATCAAAAAATCGATTGAGATTCAAGAACCTCTCTGATTGGTGGAGCTCACATTGGGTCCTGGCGGGTCGTAATACACACAATTCTATCGTTATATTTAGCGTTACAACATAACAACATGTTATGGGCAGAAACATAAATCAGTGCCTATGCTTCAGATGATGACTGGAAGTTGTTCTTCCTAAGCACTATAGGTTATTTAGACATAATGCGCAAGTCTTTTCCCTTCGATAACAAACGCTGCGACTCAATGCAATATTACGAAAAATGATTAGACCCTAAAATCTCTGAATTGCATCTGACAAGCCCAAAGACACCAGAAGACACAAGGGGCCCTTTTCCATCTTCTTATAATGATAATGAACAGTAAAAATCGGGGACCCAGGCCAACAAAATCCTGGCTGTGTTTCGGCTGGCTGTTTATTGCTGCTTAATGAAAAACAATTTATCTAAATCACCGCCCCGGAGGATTCGTAGTTAAAGCTTGTGGAGAGAGAGGTGGGATTTTTGTCAGTGACGAATGCACCACTGTTTTTCCAATTCAAATCCAGTTGAGGGAAGAAAACAGCCGTTTACATTTAAGGTGGATGGAGGCGAGAGAAAGAGTGAGATGATGGAGGTAGGGAGGTCTCGCGCTTATGTTTCACAGTTTGCTTGCTAAATATTAACACGTCTAGATGTCAACTATAAGTGTGCACACTTAAATTAATGGACGACGAAATGCTTTAGAGCCTGTTAGTTTCCACTTAAACTTATAAAACTTTGAATATACAGTATATGTGACATTTTTTCCAAGCAGTAAAAATCCGTAATGAAAATGTCTGCAACTGTTTTTAGCACTGAGGCTATCCTCGTATGACAGTGAACAAGGCGCCTGGCATTCAGGTGCGAACCCATTTAATGTGCAGACAGGTGTACTTACCCTTTAATTATCATGGAGATCAGATGCAGCTGCCCAGTCAAGCACGGGCATAAAAAAAGAAACACTTTCCGTAATGCAGCATATTCAGTACCAGAAGACTTTTAATTAAATGGTTTGCCCATCCACTGAGTTGCCTTACAGCCAGAAACAATTTAGGAAGAGCTTGGAAACTAAGTCAAGGTCAGTTCTAAAGTGGAACCAGTGTGTCACTATTATTCCATTTAGACTGGAAGTATTGGTCAACCTTGACCTAGTCTGAGCTTTAGTTGGGGGTTTAAAGCGTTATTGGAGGAATAGTTCACCTAAAAATTAAAATTAAATGGAGCAAAATAGTCATACCGTGGGGATTTACACGCATCATTCTCCTTTGTTTTTAGTTGGCCCTTGTCAGTTCACTCTGACAGACATATAATTGGAAGATACAGAATGACAACTGATATTTATTTGCATTTAATGGCAGCAGTCTGCTATTCTATTATAAAGATCTTATTGATTTACATTGCATCTTACTTTTTGGCCAAGAGTTTTCAGACTATTATTTCATATGTTAAGCTTTACAGGGTTAACCTCTGTGCTTTTCTGTTTTTCTTCTTCTTCTTTTTTTCTTAGATAATGGTGCTGACTGACCCGGAGTTTGAAAGCAGTGTTCTCATCAGCTCAGATGAGGGTGCCAGTTATCAGAAGTACCGCTTGAGCTTCTTTGTCTTAAGTCTGCTTTTCCATCACACACAAGAGGACTGGGCATTAGCCTACAGCCATGACCAGAAGGTAAGCATTGCTGATGAGCAAAATAATGAGCCTCCAGTGATAAAAACCACAGTTGACCATATTGACTTTCTTAATGCACATACCTGGTCTTATTGAAAATGACTCATCAGTTCTTGTTACTCCAAAAATAAAGGTTCCAAGAACTCATTGAATAGCAATTGTTCAGTGTACAATAAGAAACCAAAGAAACTGAGCAGTGAATGGGGGTTTTCTGCTTGTTTAGGCTGCATAAAGTAGGCAATCGTGGCCTAAAACAGTGGTCCTTCGTACGAGAGAGGTTCAAAGTTGGCCATTGTCACGTCTTGCGACCAAGAATTGCCTTTTGACTTTTTAAAGGTGTCCTTTTATTTGCCAGTGATTCATGTCCGTAGTCGGTCCTTAAAGAAAACCCAATGAAAATGTGTGAGCAAAATGGACATCCAGCAAAGTGAAATTTGCTAAAGCTTGTAAATACACGTATATCAAATATTTCTGTCCACACTTTGTATTAGTCTTTTGATGTATAGAATGATAATTTGTATGGATTTGTTATGTTTTATAGCATCTGAATATTGTTTACATTTATATACACTACTGTTCAAAAGTTTGGTGTCAGTAATATTTGTATTTAAAGAAATATATTTATTCAGCAAGGACACATTAAATTAATCAAAAGTGACAGTAAAGACATTTATAATGTTACATCAGATGTATATTCCAAATAAATGCTGTTCTTTAGAAGAATCCTAAAAAAAAAGTATCATGGTTTGTGAAAAAATATTAAGGAGCAACTGTTTTCAACATTGATAATAATAAGAATTGTTTCTTGAGGAGAAAATCAGCATATTAGAATGATTTCTGATGGATCATGTGACACTGAAGACTGGAGTAATGATGCTGAAAAAAAAAAATATATATATATACAGGTATATATATATATATATATATATATATTAGGGCTGTCAATAGATTAAATTTTTTAATCGCGATTAATCGCACCCTTTTTGAGCGATTAACTGCGATTAATCGCACACTTATCGTGAAATTAAACATACACTATTTATTTTGTTTAACATGTTTATTTTTGTCATCATTTAACAAAATTGCTATATCTAGCAAAGAGAACCATCAGAACAGTTTCAATCTTAATTCAATTACCTGCTTGCCAAACTAAAACAGAACATCTTATTTTTCTAGTCTGCATTTAATCAGCTGCTAAGGAATACAACATGTTTATTTTTGTCATTTCACAAAATTGCCATATCCAGCAAAGAGAACTATACCAGAACAGTTTCAATCTCAATTCAATTTCAAAAGTTTTCAGAAGACATTTAATATTGCAAACTAGACTGCCTAGAGACCAAATTCAGAATTAAAAGTCACTTTAATATGAACATTTATCATCAAATTAAAAAGCAAATGACCTGAACATACATTTGGACAGGAAACACACTGAGATTTTACAGATCTCATCTCAGTTGATTCTAGACAGGTATGAACTTAACAAAAAAAGACACAGAAACCGCAGTATTTCATCAAATTATTCTAAAATCAAATGATCTGAACTGAAGAACAAAATTCATATCTCTGTAGGACAACCATTTTTATGTCTTTCTTTCAGAAGTATCTCGGGCAAAGTTAATACTTAACTATTCCTGAGCAATGACTAATGACAATGACAAATATCTCGCTTTCTCTCCATTTAACCCATTATCCAGAAAATCTGGGCATGATTGTTGATCTTGACGGTAGCTCGAACGATGGGTCGGAAGTGGCAATCCTGATCACTTCTTTCAGGCCCTGGTCAGTTACGATGCTGACTGGACGGCAGTCCTTAGCAATCCACTTTGCTATGGAAGTAGTAAGCCTGGCTGACGTTTGACTATTCACACGCCGTGTTATACACTGATCCAGTGTGGGTTGTTGCACAAGACTCGTCAGATTGCTAGTAACGTTAGAACCTGTGATATGTTTTGCTTTTAAATGATATTTTAAACTCGATGAGCTTCGATGGTAAGCCAGTTCTTCCTTACAGTGTATGCACACAACTTTGCGTTTATCCAGAGTGCCATCCAATTTTCTTTTAAAAGAGAAATTTCCGCCTACCAGAGTTACTACTTTCGCCATTATAGATGCTGATTAGACTCCCGCCGCCCAATATCATCAACTGCGTGACGCAAATTACGTTAATGACGCACCTTTGTGTATTTCGGTATTTATTTATTTTTTTGGTAATTTTTTTGCGTTAAATTATTTTAACGCGATAAGGATTTTTTATTAATCGCATGCGTTAACGCGTTAACGTTGACAGCCCTAATATATATATATATATATATATATTCAAATAGAAAACAGTTATTTTAATATTTCACAATATTACGTTTTTACTGTATTTTTGATAAAAAATACATCCTTGGTGAGAGACTTTCAAAACCATTAAAAAAAAATCTTACTGACCCCAAACTTTTCAACAGTAGTTTACATGTTCCAAGTGTGATTTGTAAGCATTGATGCAAAAAGACTGATTATGTCAATGCAGAATCCTTTTCACTTCTGTCTCAAAAATGTTAGTGATAAAACATGGAATATCTCAGCCATACTGCAATGTGCTTGTAGACAGTCATGCTTACTCGCTCCAAAAATGACACGCACACATGGCACTAAAGTGTCTCATTTTCTGAATGGACAAGGGTGGCTGACACTGTGTCTAGTCTCATCAGGAACAGAGCAGAACTTTGGATTAGGTCAACACCTGAAACATTGTCTTATAGAGAGGTGTCAGGCTGGTCAGGTCCACTTCTTGATGATTCATTAAAAACAGATGGTGGTTTAAGCCCAGCTTTCTGCCTTTCCTATAAAGAACTCCAGCTCAGGGCCTTTTACAATAAAGGAGCCTCTGGGAATCTGGCAGAAGAAATAGCAATTGATCCCTGCTCACTATCTAAGCCTGGTTAACTGAGGTTTCATTGACCAGCAAAAGTCCACAAAAGCCATTCGATGTCTTTAATGATACTAATAGCTGACACTAAAAGGCCATTTTATGCAACCGTGAGGAAAAAGATTGCTACAGAAACAACCATGGCCATAAACTTAAAGATACACCAAACAAGCCTCACTTTATTTGATGCAGTTGGCTTGTTTCTATTAATGGAATATTCTGGGTTCAATATAAAATATATATTTTATATTATTGCATATGCACAATCAATAGTATTTGTTGCATAATGTTGATTACTTAAAAATAATAAAAAATGTAGGTTACAGTAAGGCATTTACAAAGGAAGTGAATGGGGCCAATTTTTGAGGATTTTAAAACAAAAACTTGAAGCTTATAATTTGATAAAAAAAAAATCCTAACATTAATTATATTGTTAAAACAATTATTTGATGTTGCTGTTAAATCATCATATTTACAGTCGTTTTGGGGTTTATAGCATTGCATTTTCATGTAAATGTTTCTAAAACAGGAAATTCCCACAGAAAAATTTGTAAGTGATTTTAAAATCATGGTAACATGCATATTGTTTGCATCTTGTGGCAATATTAGTGAAACAGTAAGTATTTTAATGAGTCATAAGTCGGGTCAGAGGTCACCCTTCCGCTTGATCTCGACTCTCTCGCAAACGTGTATACGGCCATTGCCGGAAGCCAGTGATTATAGTTTTTAAAGTTTTAAATATGGATATGTATCTTACAAAATTCCACCGCTTCGCTTCAGATGGCATTAATCCACTGGCTTCGAATTAATTACTTTTATGATGGATGGATGCGCTTTTTTGGGCTTCAAAAACTCAGGCACTATTCAATGTCATTACAAAGCTGGGAAGAGCCAGGATGTTATTTAATACAACTCTGATTTTGTTCTGCTGAAAGAAGAAAGTCAGATTCACCTAGGATGGCTTGAGGGTGAGGAAATTATGGGATACATTTTATTTTTGGGTGAATTATTCCTTTAAGAAATGAACCCTTGTGGACCCTTTGTCTGCTTCAGTTTTGATCAGTTTGCCTGTGTTAATGCCAGCTGCATAAATGTTGGCACAGGTGTGTATTTTCATTGGAATTTTTCTATTTCCCACCCATTTCCTTTAATAAATCAATTTTGCTCTAGGTACACAAAATAGTTCCTCTCAGGACCTTAAGGACAATAATGTCCCCATTGAAACCATTCCAATTTTTAATCTCAGGGCCATTTAACTATACAAGTATGCAGTCTTTGTTAATAGGCTTTCATTCTGTTGGCAAGGCTTCAGAATAAATAAATAAATAATGCTATTTTTTTACCAGATGGTGCCATTTTCTCAGGTTTGGCCTATAAATATAATACTCGCTTTATTCCTGTTTTCTGCTTCTGCATATTATAAAGTCATTTGGATAAATTATGCAACGATAACTGTGTGTATAAAAAAAATGGTGTGTGCTCAACTGCAAAAAAACTCAACTGCAAATAACAAATCCAACCACTGTTTCCACCAGTGGAGTTTTGCAGGCATCTAATGGGAAAAATTTGGTCCTGCGCCCAAACAAAATATTTCTGTAAGCTCATTTTTTAAGAAATCAACCTCAAATATGGAACACAACTTTTTACATTTATGGCTTTGGTTTTCTAGCAGTTTTAGAGTTCAACATGTTCCATAATATATATATATATGTAATGATATATTTTATAATGATCATTTTCATAAACATAAACCTCTATAACTCTTTTTTTTTTTTTGGTTTCACTTTTAAAACTTTTGTTTTACTCCAACAATAATCTGCTATGGGTCTTTTTTAAACCAAACTTAAGCCTGTGCTCCCAAACTTCAAATTACTATGACAGTTTTTTGACACAGACATTTTTGTCCAGTATAATGGACCTACATTATGTTTAACTTTTTTTACATTTACACACAAGGGTTAAAGGTATTAAAAAAAACATTCCGAGAGGTTTCTGGCCTTGATGTGCTGCAAGCCAAAGGTTTAATAAATTTCAAACATGTCGCAAGCATTTTCACCATTCAAAAATATGCTAGAAATGGCAAATAAATGGCAAATAATCCAGTGTATTGAAGTAGATATTTTACCAATGATGGATTTGCTTCTGGAGGGCTCTTAAAAGTGTGACTTTTCCTGATGTCTTTGACACTGTGCTCAAGGACTGTGCACATACTTTTGGCCCGTCAGACGGCTTTCGCCAGGTATTACAGACCCCCTTTCCTGAAACATATGTTTGGTGTGCAAATCTTCCAGCTTTGGGTGTTTCTGGAAGAGCCCAGCACTGCAAGCAAAGAGTTGAGATTAAAATTATGCATGGTAGATAGTTGAGAGATGACAAAACCTTCATTCTCCTTCAGGCACAGCATTGGCTTTTCCTCTGTAATCTTCCATTTTAAATTGAAGAAAAATATATCATCAATGTCGCTGCTAAAGAATTCAACTGTTGTTTCGTGTTGATGCAGGAGTTGTCTAAATAAATGACAAACAAATTATGCCCACATTCTATCATTCCAGCATTTTGCTCTTGATAACAGACATGTCATTCTCAAAGTACTGTGTATTGCCAGCTTTATCATTCCTGTTGAATGAGATGACAGAGAATTCATTTCAGCTTCAGGGACTTTGCACCATTGCAATATTCATAGAATTGTTTGTTTTTGTCACGCTATTTATATCAAATTCTTTTATGTTGTGATTATTGGTTTACTTTATGAACCCACAATACTGAAGCAATGTACTGACATGATTTGAGGCACAATTCTACTCTGACTCCAAAGATAAAATAAGATTTGTCATATTGCCTACCTCTACTTTGGCCTAAATGGTCTGTCAATCATTTTTCTGATTTACCTTTTTTCTTCTTCATTTTGTTGCCTTGCAAAGCTAAATTTTTCAAATAGATAAATTAGTTTGGCTGTACTTCTCTGTGACTTGTAACATCTTAAAAACCAACATGAAAAAAAAGTGTTATAATATGTTTTGTCATATCGCTCACCCCTAGCACAATGATTTCTGAAGGATCATGTGACACTGAAGACTGGAGTAATGATGTTGAAAATTCAGCTTTACATCGCAGGAATACATTACATTTTAAAATGTTTAAATAGAAAACAATTCTATTTATATTTCCCAATATTTCTGTTTTTACTGTATTTAATATTACAAATTTTGAACGGTATAGCACGCATCATTAACCCACACCAACTGTATGTCAGAGATACATGCCAAATCTCAATAATTTAATTCAAAAGTGAAAAAAAAAACCCCACAAAAAACCCCCCCACACCATATAGCAGGTAAATATCCCCTCTGCCATGGGCCACTTTTATGATAATTTTCTCATTTTTGGAGTTTGACAGTAAAAATCTGCATCTGATTTCATTGTACAGTATGTGACCATGTCACATGGGTCAATTTTTTGAAATTGAGATGTATACATCATCTGAAGGTTGAATAAATAAGCTTTACATTAATGTATGGTTTGTTATGATATGACAATATTTGGCTGAGATACAACTATTTGAAAATCTGGAATCTGAGGGTGCAAAAAAAAAATCAAAACATTGAGAAAATCGCCTTTAAAGTTGTCCATTTATGTTGGCGATTGTGCTGCTTTCACTCACAAAAATAAATGCTTTATATATTTACGGTAGGAAATGTACAAAATATCTTCATGGAACATGATCTTTACTTAATATCCGAATGATTCTTGGCATAAAAGAAAAATCGATAATTTTGACCCATACAATGTATTGTTGGCTATTGCCACAAATATACCCGTGCGACTTGTGACTGGTTTTGTGATGCAGAGTCACACACACACACACGCGCACGCGCACGCGCACACGCGCACACACACACACACACACACACACACACACACACACACACACACACACACACGCACACGCACACGCACACATATATATGAAGAGTTCAGATGCAAAAGCCTCTAAGTGCCATCTGAAATTTTCTTCTAGAGTGATCATTTTTATAAAGCTCATTATATAAAGATCATATAAAGATTATATATGATATAAAGATCATTTATATATATATATATATATATATATATATATATATATATATATATATATATATATATATAAATATATATATATATATATATATATGAACAAGTAAAACCATTTTCAAAAGCTTTGGATTGGATCAACGCATGGAATTCTCCAAAACGAGTTCCCTAGAGTGACGTTGTGATGTTCCAAAATAAGAGCCACTAGAGTGTTGTTTTCTTATGAGAGTGTGTTGCTTTGTTCCATCAAAAAAATAAAATAATTTAATCTGTTCAGCTGAGTGTATATCATTGTCACATACTTCTGACAATCTGACACATCAGAGAAACACTCTGGTTCATCACTAAAAACAAACACCTGTCTGAAAGACTGAGCATATTTCATTGTCAGATTTTTGAATCCATGGGGTTTTTTATTATACAGAACTTGACATTTTACAGAATTCCCTTTATAATGTTCCTTCGAAAGAGATAATAAAGAACAAACAATGCACTAAAGAAATGTAAGCTAAAAAAGACTAAAAACACCCAATCCAAGCATGATAAAGAGATAAACAGAAGAAACATTAGGCCATATTTATATGACGGAAACAGCAATAGCAAGGGTTTTGTGCCTTTGAGAATTTTAGGAATGGATTATTACTTGCTGTACACCACACTACTTATACTATATAAAAAAAAAATAGTATGTGAAAGTTTGCATTTTGGTTTTTTATTGATTTTTTTATGAAGGAATTTTTCGAAGCATGTCGATTTTACACTGGTGTTTTCCCCATGTTTTTATTTGTGTTGGTTTTTTTGGTTAGGTTTAAATATCTGTAAACTTGATAATTTCCTATCTGAAAATGAATGTAGGCTACCTTATCCATTTTTCTAAAGCTTTTTATTTTCTTACAGTGTGGGGTCTGAGTATTATCAAACAATAAATTATTATAGAAATAATATAATTTTTCAAACAGCATCACGATTGAGAGCTGTTGTTCCCGATAAAGCAGCATCATTCCAGAGTAGTGATATTCGGAAGTAAAAAAAGGTATGTCGAAAGGTACATTCAAATGTGATATTGTTTGCATTCAACAGTTTAATAAACAAAATGCTAATTTTGAGAAACTTACATTTTAGACACAATATTGCCAGTTAATTTGTCTGCTTTTTACTCTGCCAACAATAAAAAAGCATAGTTCTTAAGAGAGACTAGCTGTAATTCCTTTCTGAATGAGTGCTTTTGAACAAATCAATTGAAGTGAATAATTCATTGGCTCAGTGATAGTCACTTGTGTCATTCCATAGGTAATTCATTTCTGAGTGAATCAGCGTTTTTAGGCGAATCGATTGAGCTAATAATTCATTGCCTGAATGTTTGAAAGAATCATTTGAATGAAGATTTAATGACTCACTCGTTATATTGCCTCCTACTGGCATAATAATGTAACCTGCAGAAAGAGTTGTTGAAAAATCCCCACCAGACTCACTGAAATGTGTAAACAAATACAATTCAAAACTAATATACAAACGTCACCATCGTCGAAACGATCGGCGTTCACACAAATCCACAAAAATGACTGAAAACGCTGTATTCTGCTGCCAGGCCAGTAGTTGGCGATGTCACTTTTTAAAGAAACACTTTGCGCCTATTGACTGAACACGTAATACTCATGAGCATGACGTCACTGTTTTTACAAATTCACGTTTACACCGAGACGATAAAGGTATCATTTTCAAAAACCCGATTTCAAAGGTTTGCGTTTTCAGGCCCCAAAACGCTGTTATTGTGTAATCGTGAGCGACCAAAACGCATAAAGTTTTACATTTCAGTTGAAAATGGTGTCGTGTAAACTGCAACAGTTATGCGAGGGGCATAACTGACTTCAAAATGTCTTGAAGAAAAAAATTTGATGACTAATTTTAAAGACTAGTCTAAGCAGTTTATGCAACTGGCCACAGAACCAACCGATTGTAAATTATAAATAAAACACATACCTTGTATTTTAATGAGTTTAGGTAATATTTCAACTATAAATAATCATTCTGAGATTATTGACCAGTACATTGTGAAAATATAGTATGTCATTCCAAATATATATACCCAATGTGCTATTTTTGTGAGCATGTTCTAGCAATATATTTGTGTATGTGTAACCTTTTTGCCCCCTCACTACTTCCCATCAGTCTTTGTGGGAATATAAAAACACATTTCGCCATATTCAAACCCCAGTCACACTGTCAGCACTGTAGTTCCCCAGCTCTCTGACCTCTCCCCTGGGCTGGCTGCCTCATGGGACGGCTCGTAAATGCCTGTGGATAACTCCTCAGGTGCTCCCTGACCTCCCGCATCATTCACAAAGCTGAAATACCTCCCCAGAGAGACAGACAGGGAGAGAGAGAGAGAGAGAGGGAGGGTTGATGGGGGATAACAGAGTGAGAGAATAAGGGAGAAATTGAAGTTTAGAAATTCATAAGGTATCATGACATGCTCTCCAGAAAGATACAGAGAGAATTAGAAGAGACAGAGCCTGGTGCATGTGATCGTGTCCTCAAGTTTTTTTGTTTTTGTTTTTTAAAGGTTTATTTCAGGCCAAACATACATTTAAAAATGATGGTTTGACCAAAAACGTGTTATTTTAAACAGATTATTTTTATTTAAAAATATATAATTAAATAATTTGAATTTGTAATTCATTAAAATAATATATCATTATTTACAAAATATGAATAGTTATAAACCAATTAATAATAATAATAAAACAATGATATTGTGCACATGGACATTTTTAGTTCCACACAATACCATTCAAATATATTTTGATTTAAAACGGCAATTCAACCAGCAAGTTTATCCCATTTAACCCATCAGTTTAGACTAACAAGAACTGCAATGTCACCAAAAGAAACCTTTGCACTTTGAGTCCATTTGAAGGCAACTGACTGCCGGGCACATGCTCAGTGAGGTTCTTGCTTAAAAACGAGGCAGAGATCAGTAATTTATTGAGTGACAGATACAAAGAAATGTGAATTACTGTGATTCTTCATATAAACTCAAATCAGATTAATAATATTGCCTAAAAATGTTGCACAAACTATCTTGGGAATAAAGGTTTTAATATTGAGGATAAGGTTTTATTAGTTCCCAGAATGCATTGCATGTATTTATTGTTGTTTAAGTTTCTGCTGATTTGATTTGATTTTATTTTATTTTATTTTATTTTATTTTATTTTATTTTATTTTATTTTATTTTATTTTATTTTATTTTATTTTATTTTATTTTATTTTATTTTATTTTATTTTATTTTATTTTATTTTATTTTATTTTTTATTGTTTGTTTTGTGTCTTGTGGTGATATTCAGATCTATATTTTATGTAATGATGTGTTTGTTGATTATCACCACTATTGAGTATCATTTAAGTGTTGAGGGTCTATATGAATTTATGGAAGTCTTAAAGGGATAGTTCACTAAAAAATGAAGCTGTTCCAAACCAATATGGATTTCTTTCCTCTCTAGACCACAAAAAGAAATTATTAGAAAATAAATAAATAAATCTTGCTTCATGTTGCCTTAAAGGGGTGGTTGATAATGATTTCACTTTTTTAACTTTAGTTAGTTTGTATTGTTGCTGTTAAGCATAAACCACATCTGCAAAGTCACAATGCTCAAAGTGCAAAGCAAAGGGAGATATTTTCTTTTACAGAAATCGTTTTTTAAGGACTACAACAAACGGCTGGTAGGAGCTTCTTGTCGGAGTAGTGACATCACTAAGCCTAAAATTTACATAAACCCCGGGAAAAGGATTTATATATTATCATGACAGAATATGCTAATCAATGACTAGAAGATAGTTAATTCCACATCAGCTACATAAATTCATCAACTAAGCGTTCAGAAATGTTCTGTTGCATTCTACATGTCACTTCTTCTTGAGTCTCTCTATCTTTGTCCGACTCCGGTTTGAACATAAAAGGCTGAACAGTTTCTGACACTTTCAATGAGTGTCTGTTAAGTAATGAAGAAACACACAGAGCTCTTGAAGCTCCGCCCTCTGTGCCGGGAGCAACAACTCATTTGCATTTAAAGGGACAGACACAAACTTTTTTGCTCACTTTCAAAAAGTGACAATTTTATGTGGGGTATTTTGAGCTAAAACTTCACATACACACTCTGGGGACATCAGAGACTTATTTTACATCTGATAAAAATGATTTTGTGGTGAAGTAAATACTACAGAAAAAAACAATGTAATTTACATGAAAAAGTAATTTCAGGCAAGAATAAAAAAACTAAATAAATTCTATATTAGTACTCGATTCAAGCATGTAGAAATGAAAGCGTAAATATCAACGTTATAAAATTAAGTAAAATTACTCAACCTTTCTGATACTGGTGTTCCCATCATGCACTGGACCTTGAATAATTAATGAGGTTGATTTTTCACTGTTTTCCAGCTGCATTTACACTGTTTCATTATTGCTTTTCTTGTTAGGATTAGTAACTTGCCATTTTGTGACATTTGGAGTTTATTTTCCACTCAAAATGACACATTCAAACACAAAAACGATCCATCAAATGTTACCGTCTTTGTGTATTGTCTACCAAGTATTGAGGTATCTGCGTTCACACTATTTGTAACTCTTTATATCTAGAATAACTATTGTATTAATTACTTAGATGTTTCTAAGTAAAGCATATACTTTAAAAGTGTGGTTTAATTCAATATTATATTGGTTGAGTGAAATGTATTGCAAAGGAAACTTCAACTAAATAGATATTACTCAACCTTTAACTAGCCAAGTTAAAATTACTTATTTCCTTTATTACTTTCACTTAACTTAGTTAAGTAGTTTACTGAATGTTCCGTATGTGAAATTTACTTGAAGAATATTTGTGCAAAAACTTGCCAAAGAAAAATTAAGTCAATTTTACTTTTTTTTTTCTTCAGAGTAGTGAAAGGGGCATTATAGGACCCATTTAAGATTTTTTTTAAATACATTTTACATAATATACATACAGCAGGTAAAATAAGTATTGAACACGTCACCATTTTTCAAGGTACTATTGACATGAAACAACCCATGCAATCCACACATGTAAAGAAATCAAATCATAGATGTCCATAAATTAAGTTCTGTGTAATGTTAAATGACACAGGGGAAAAGTATTGAACATGCTTACTGAAATGTATTTAATGCTTCGTACAAAAGCATTTGTTGGTAATGACAGCTTCAAGACGCCTCCTGTATGGAGAATCTAGTCGCATGCATTGCTCAGGTGTGATTTTGGCCCATTCTTTCACACAAACAGTCTCCAAATCTCGAAGGTTCCGTGGACCTCTACTATTAACTCTGATCTTTATTTCTTTTCATAGATTTTCAGTTGGATTCAAGTCAGGTGATTGCCAGGGAACCAGCTGAAACCAATTGAGAGTTTCCTTGGCTGTGCGTTTGGTATCATTGTCTTGCTGAAATGTCCACCCTCGGTTCATCTTCATCATCCTGTTAGATGGCAGTAGATTTTTATCAAGAATGTCTCTGTTCATTTTTCCATTCATCCTTCCTTCAATTATATGAAGTTTACCAGTACCGTATGCTGAAAAACAGCCCCACACCATGATGTTACCACCTCCAAACTTCACTGTTGGTATGGTGTTTTTGGGGTGATGTGCAGTGCCATTTCTCCTCCAAACATGGTGTGTATTATGGCATCCAAAGAGTTCAATTTTGGTCTCATCTGACCAGACTATATTCTCCCAGTATTTCACAGGCTTGTCCAAATGTTGTGCAGCAAACTTTAAACGACCTTCAACATGTCTTTTTCTTCAGCAATGGAGTCTTGCGTGGTGAGAGTGCACACAGGCCATGGCGATTGAGTGCATTACTTATAGTTTTCTTTGAAACAGTTGTACCTGCTAATTCAAGGTCTTTCTGAAGCTGTCCACAAGTGGTCCTTGGCTCTTGGACAACTAATCTGATAATTCTTTTCACTCCTCTGTCAGAAAATTTGCAAGGAACACCTGGTCGTGGCTGGTTTAAGGTGAAATTATGTTCTTTCCACTTCCAGATTATGGCCCCAACAGTGCTCACTGGAACATTCAGAAGTTTTGAGATGTTTCTTGTGTGACACCTTGGTAATGAGACACCTTTTTATAGGCCATCAGTTGGGACTGAACCAGCTGATATTAATTTGCACTGACAAGGGGCAAGATTGCTTTCTAATTACTGATTGTCTTGCCTTTCCATGCCTTTTTGCACCTCCCTTTCTTCCCGTGTTCAATACTTTTTCCCTATGTCATTTAACATTATTACACATAACTTAATTTATGTACATCTATGGTTTGATTTCTTTGCATGTGTGGATTGCATGGGTTGTTACCAACATGTGGTGAAAATTGCATGTCAATAGCACCTTTAGAAATAGATTTACTGAGAAAAATGGTGACGTGTTCAATACTTATTTTACCCGCTATATATATAAATAACATAATTATGATTTACCTTTTCTTAAAATGCTTATCTAAACATCGTGTCCCATATTTCCTGTCTGTGCAGGTCAGGTTTTATCTAGGGCAGCAAGTTTTCACCGTTTGTCTACATTCTCCTGTTATACTATTTTGGTCCTTTCAGCTTTCGTTCTAAGGTCAGCTTTACGGTCTCCGCTGCATTCCAAGTCCTAGATCTGCATCGAAGGGCAGCTTACAACATCGCTTTCTATGCTGTCAGGCTGACAGTGCTGGGTGAAGTCTATAGGAGCTCAGACAGATCTTTAAAGAGCCAAGCCATGCACAATAGTGGAAAACAACAGAACACTGTTAAACGAAATGGGGCTCTGGTTTGTACGGTTCTCTAGGGCTTTACCCAGCCCCCTAATTGACTGGCCAGCAGCGAATGGTGTGAAAATATCTGACAAGGACTCAATATGCCATGACATGAGAGAGTCTCAACTATTCATTGGTAAACAAAAGAACCTTCCCTACAATGTGCTTCAAAGCGACAGAAGAATAACATTTCTCTCAATGCATTGACTATTATACGTACAACAGCTTCTCTTTGGAGATCTCCCCATGGGTTGAACATTTAAAAATGAATGCACTCATCTTAGAGTCGATTAGCATAACTTCCTCGGCCTTCAGACTGGGTAGTGCAACTGATATGTTAATTTAAGATGTTACATCAGGCAGACCTTCACCAGACTTGCATCAGTGAGGTTTTTAGATGTGTGTTTTTTCTTTTCTTTTTCCTTTTTTTTTTCCCTGTGTTGCTTCCTTTTGATTTTGTTTCTTCTTTTCAATGGAGTGTCATGAATATCCATTGTTTATACAGCACTTGTTTATAGCCAGCAGCCATATCACCCTGTAGCCCAAGACTGGTTACCCACTGAAGCTAAGCAGGGTTGAGCCAGTCAGTACCTGGATGGGAGACCTTCTGGGAAAACCAGGTTGCTGCTGGAAGAGGTGTTAGTGAGGCCAGCAGGGGGTGCTCACCCTGTGGTCTGTGTGGGTCCTAACGCCCCAGTAAAGTGACGGGGACACTATGCTGACAAATAGCACTGTCCTTCGGATGAGACGTTAAACCGAGGTCCTGACTCTTTGTGGTCCAAAAAAAAAAAAAAAAAAAAAAAATCCCAGTGGCCTCTGTCCATCATGGCCTCCTAATCATCCCTATATATATATATATAGTATATACCCTAATTGGCTTCATCATTCTGTCTCCTCTCCACCAATAAGCTGGTGTGTGGTGGGCGTTCTGGCGCAATATGGCTGCCGTGGCATCATCCAGGTGGATGATGCACATTGGTGGTGGTTGAGTAGATTCCCCCCTCTATGTAAAGCACTTTGAGTGCTGAGAAAAGCGCTATATAAATGTAATTAATTATTATTATTAGTATTATATTTAGGGATGGGTACCGAAACCCGGTATTAAACGGGCCCCGGTGCTGAATTGTGAAAGACCGCTGGATCGATAAGCTCGGACGTTATCGGTTCTGCTGTCGGTACTGGAGAAATTAAGAAAGTACACGTGCCATTTATTATTGCTATTAAGAAATTATTATCTTGCTAATTTAATCTCGCCAGCCACTTCTATATATAATAATATTGAACCATTATTGTCTGTGATGCATTTTTGCTAAAGAGAGAGAGTGTGTGAGAGAGAGAGCGATCTCACGCGGAGCCACGGCGCGCGCAACACAACAGCCCTGCTTAATGAGTGACGATGAGGACAGAACTAAACATTCAAACGGTTACACTTTAGATGTTTGATATTAAACTAATTTTATTTTAGATTTAGATTTTGGCTTCCAATGATTATAAAAAAAGATGATATTTGAGGTATAACCATTAAAAACTAAAGCCACATTCTCTCCAGCGCAACTTCCTTCCCTTCACAGCGGTGCGCTGTCATTTCTCCCTAAAACCCAAACGTAACGTCAGAATCTGCACGATCGTGATTGTTGTAAAATATAGTCTATACTGATGCTAAACTGCGGGACACGTTTGATAATAAAAGGCTAGTACCAAAATTGACGCAATAGACGCTGTTCCAAAGGCGGCGCACGCTCCGAAACACACCGCAACGAGACAAGCAGCAACGTATATTTTGGGCTTCGTGTGCGCATCTAACCGATCAAATTTACACACAAATATGTCAAAATGGCCTTCTTGGAGATTCACGTAAACAGTTTATTCACTTATCTACAGTTTATGTCTTAAATGGGCGTAAATAGTTTTGAGAAAATATGATGCGTAATAATGATTAGATCTGCATTTGGTCTTAAAGAGGCAGCAGTCTAATAAACCTGCTGACGATTGCTCAATTAATGTGAATCAAACAACAAAAGGCAAAGAGAAAATCAGCGCAGCTCTTGAATGAATAATTTTGGCTTTTATAAGCTTTAATCTATCTATGATAAACTATGCAGTGTTATTTTACATCTGACTTTATTAGATGTCTTTTTAGCCCATATTACTCCTGAACAGTAATCTCAGTAGACATTACTGAAATTAAAGCACTGGGTATATAATTTGTATATTTGTTTTATTGTATACTTTTTTTTTTTTTTTGACCATGTGTTTGTACTTTGTTTTTGGTGTCCTATGTCTTCTGTATATAAAACACAAAACCCTGCACCCTTCTACATAACATACATGTTTTATTTGTTTTGTTAAAGCATTGCTTTTATATATATATAACATTTCAGAATATAAAGCAATATTAATTATGTTCTAAATAATTTCCCCCCTTTTTTTTTTAATAACGAAAAGAACCGATAAGAATACCGTTAAAGTACCGGATTGATAAGGAGTATCGGTAAGAGTAGTAATACCGTTAAAACCTTAACGATACCCATCCCTAATTATATTGTATAGAAGTTTTTCTGTATTTCTGTAGAGACACTTGTTAGTCAGAGGTAAGTTAGTCAAGGGAATATTTCTTCAATATTTTTTGCATAATTTTTTTCAGAATAATAATGATAGTAATGTGTTACATTTATAGCGCTTTTCTAGGTACTCAAAGCGCTTTTACAAATGGAAGGAGGAATCTCCTCAACCACCACCAATGTGCAGCATCCACCTGGATGAACGCCAGAATGCCCACCGCACACCAGCTTATTGGTGGAGAGGAGACAGAAGAGAAAGACTGTTATAAATATATATATATATATATATATATATATATATAAAACATATGAGGAGGCTTTTATACTATTGAGGCAGTTGGAGATCCATCCATGTTCGATACGGGTCACTAAAGACCCGGGTATGCAATTATGATTGGAGAAACATTCATGCATTTAAGGGCTAATGTGAGTAGAGATGAGGTGAGGATCTAGTTGCAGCAGCTTAGCTTTCATTTTCAAGAACATAGAAGAAACAAAACACTAATGAACAGACTCTTTGCAAGAACAGAACAACCAAACTAATATGCAACAACGAAAGACAACCAAACAGGACAAAACACAGAGCTTAAATAGACAAAAAGCTGAGGAGCTAATTAACAAGACACACCTGAACAGAACTAACAATCAATTAGAAACCATAGCAGGGAGAGAACGGAGGAGTACTGAACTGATTCGCAGACTGACAGTAAGGGGCTGTTTACACGACACCATTTTCAGCTAAAAACATAAACGTTTTTATGTATTTTGGCCGTTCGTTTACACGACAACGGCGTTTTGGGTGCCTGAAAACACAACGTTTTGAAAACGTGTTTCAAATTGCACGTTTTTGAAAACGGTCTCTGTGTAAACAACAAAAACGCGAATCTCTGAAGAGGATGACGTCATGCACATGCGTATTACGTGTTCAGTCTATAGTGTTTCATCGCCATCTAATGGTCTGGAAGCAGAATACAGCATTTTTATTTGTTTTCTCGGATCCGTGTGAATGGGAGTCGTTTTGACAATTGTGTCGTCTGTACGCTGACAACTCAAAGGAAAATGTTCTCCGTTTTAAGCATATCGTTGTCGTGTAAACGTACCCTAAAACACTAGAACTGAAATACAAACATGAATCAAAACACACTAGACATGTGACACATGCATAAATAATAATACTACTCACATTAATTTATTTTACAGTTTTTTACGATTGCTATGACAGATTTTTCTATACTTTTAACAATTTTCCAAAACTCTTAACACAGTTAGCACTACATCCGTCTGTGTAAGCTATACTATTAACACATTTCTTGTTGCTTTAACACAAAATGCATGCAATTAACACAAATTTAAAATGCTTAAACTTCTTTTACACACAAGCTCAAACAAGAAAAAAACAATGGATTTTTACTGCCAAATTTACCAATGCTTTAACACTGTATGCCAGCACAGATAACACCATGTTCTAAACCTAACCTTACAGGCTAAAGTCAAGGTAAACAGCTGCTTATATTGTGAATTGAAACACAAATATATCCCCTGTATTTTATTCTATTCTTACTGAGAAACAGCTGATTGAATTATGCAAATAATTAGAAGATGACTCTTTTTTTTTTCTTCTTGTGCTTTTTCTGTTCGTATATTTTGTATTTTCACATTATTCCATTGCTAGTGAGAAACAGCTGATTGAAGTTATGCAAATATGGGACAATGTGGCATTCCACCATTCCCGTCTAGTCACAGCCTGGTTTGACGCCCATCAGAGGATGATGTCCATTTTCCTTGCCCCTTACTTCCCTTTCCTCAACCCCATTGAGGAGTTTTCTCAGCCTGGAGATGAAAGGTTTTTGACCATAGTCCACAGGACCAAATGTCCCTCCTGTATACAAAAGATGCTGCATACCAAGACATCACAGTTGAACACTGCCAGGTGTGGATAAGGCATGTTACTGTAAACGATTCTTCCCAAGATGCCTTGCCAGGGAAGATATCAGGTGTGATGTGGATGAGAACATGTGGACAAATGCAGAAGACCGGGCAGATTAGAAGATGGCCTTTTCTGTTTGTATATTTTGTATTTTCACATACAGTAATACTGTAAATGGCAGCTATATTGCATATTTTTGTTATCTTGCAGAAATGTCCTGTCGCAAATAAAGCCGTTACTGCAGCAATTCTGTGTCTGTCTTCTTTTTTTTCATAAACCATACATTCTATAAAGCTACTCTAAGAAGGGTCATTTATTTTGTTGTATTGAATTTCTGCTGCAAAAAACAACAACAACAAAATGCATGCATTTACATTACAAACAAAACAAAAATGTAGAGCGACTTCAAAAAAATAAATAAACTGCAGTGCAAAACACAATCTATGATCAATACAATATACTGTCTGTTGTATAAGGGCAGACCTGACACATAAAATAATGCAGTTTCTGTAATTTCAGCTGATGATAGTGTTTTTTTTGTCATTGTGTTATGATTGACTAAATGTTCCTGTTGGAAGAGAACATGTGTTAGTGTTTTGAATAATTATTTGATTTTGAAACATGTTTGCAGTGTTTTGTTAGACATTGTGTATTGTGTCAGTGTATTATTGTATTTTGAAAATTAGTTTTGGAGTTTAGTTTACAATGTGTGATTTTGAGCATGAAATTAACCGTTTTGCCAATTGTGTGTTTTAGGTGTGTTGGTGCGTTAAGAGTTTAGGAAACTTGTTAAATGTATTGAAAAAACTGTCATAGCGATTGTAAAAAACTGTAATCAATATATATATATTAGTGTGTTTTGAGTCATGTTTGTATTTCAGTTCTATATATATCACAGTTATTTTGTAAGCTGTATTAATTGTGTATTGTATTATTTAACAAACATTTTTTAACCACTCATATTAGATTGGTAAATCACTGGGTCACAAACCATCAGCTGAAAAATGCTGGTTGTAAAGCATTTTCACCTTTTCAGTTTATTTATTTTAAAAGGAATGCTTCATTTGATTGACAATATCATCAGCATCAGTAGTATTAGCTTGCCAAATTTTGAACAACACCTGTCGAGTCCTGATGTTGTGTAAGCCCGTAAACAACGCAGCATCCTCGTCCGTCAACTCCACATCCAGCCTATATATAAAACTATTACATTTTCCCATTTTAAACTGCAACAGACCCGTAACATCTCTGGCAGAACCAGTCCATGATTATCAGAGAAAGATGACTTTTGCTTTTAGTGTGAACATTAGCTAGCGAGTTGTTAGGCAGGCAGAGACACACTGTCAATCAAATGCCACGGCCTTTTCACTGCGGGAGAATAAAACAGCGTCTGAGAGGCGCGGCAGATCAATCGCTCTGACAAGTTCGCCCCTTAATGGCTGTACAGATTACAAATGATTGACACTAGCATAACCACATATCACACATTAATTACAGGCCCTGAGATGGCATCACATCCACTGAGAGCCATCTGAGAGCATGTTTCAATGCATTTACTTGTGCATGTGTCTGACATAAGCAAATGTGATACCGGCTGCACGCGTCTGCACTAAATGTCTACAGCTATTCACCTTATTCTTGATGTGACAGCAGACACGGACATTGTACAATTTTGTAAAAGTTTCATCCGCTTGTAGTTATTTTAGCTTTACAAAAACTGTCCGTTATTCTGCTTGATATTGAAAACTATCATATTATTTTCATTTTCGTAATCATAAACACACTGGTTTGTATAGTGCAAATTATTTTAGCATTTACTGCATTTAGTTATTCTCACAGTTATTTACTATTGCAGCAATGAATTGGAAGTGCAAACAATCACTGAAAATTGTGAATCCAGTCAATAAAACCATGCAGGTATCAATCATTTCAGGAAGTTTAGAAATATTTGATATTATTATTATTAAGTGGTAATTTTTATTATTATTTTTATATTCTTCATAAACTGGCCAATCCGCAAAAGTTAAAAACATACTCACTGTTTTAATAGTACAGCCAGACAAAACAGACAAAAAATAATTTTAGTTCTTTTCTGCTTTGTTGACATGACAATGTAATGCATAAAACCCCAAAATGACTGTAAAAATAATGAATTAAAAAGCTTTACAGCTAAAATAATACTCAAATACACCTTGAAATAAAAGAAGTACATGTGTTATTTGAGCTGTAAAGCTTTTTAATTCATTATTTTTACAGTCCATACATACACATACATACATACATACTGTGTATATATATATGTATATGTGTGTGTGTATATACAGTACTATTATGTATGTATTTATATGCTTCTTTTATTTAAATTATAATATACAGTATATGATTGATCCTATAAGTTGAACTATTTTAATTTATTTATTTAAAATTTTAAACTGTGTTTAGAACAGTTTGGTGCGCAACTTTTGTACGCATTGCTTACTAACCTTTTCTGCTTTGTTGTAATGACTACAACCCTAAAACAACCGTAGCCTATAAATTAATTAAACTATATTAATGAATTAAACAGCTTTACAGCGTGAATAATACCAGGGTTTAACAGAAGAATTAATGTTAGTGTTTTTATAAAATTACAAGCTTCACATTTCTGCTTTTAAATATGTCAAAAATCGGCCTCATTCATTTCCATTGTAAGGTTTTTATCCCTGGTTTTTGCTTAAAATCAGAGTCGATTCCTTTTTTATGGTTTAATCAACATTCCTCAAATGTTGTCATTTACCTTGTATCGAACCCCGAATATCCCTTTAATTAGGATAAACTGCAAAGTGATGTTCAAGACAACAGCAGTCACTGTGGCACACACCATTAGTCACAGAGGCAAAAGCTGTGCTTGTGTTAACTAATAAGCAACAGATATAAATAAACTTGAGAAGTTGTTGCATCTGTGAAGTTTTCCAGCTTTTTTCCTTCTGTGGTTGCTGTGGATGATGCAGATGAAAAAGACGTACGCCTGTTGAATCTCTAAAGAATGCAGCCGCACACCTGCAACTCGATTGCACCCCGAAATAAAAGATGCGCAGCTAGAATTATAGTTGGGTTCCTATGAAGTGCCATTGCTTTATGGAAAATGTTTTGCCAGGAGACAGATGGAATAACACTTGGGTTGGACTGAGAAATAGAGTGCTTGTGTTGTGAGCTTGGGAGATGGTGCATTGTGGGTAAAATTGCATCAAAATTGAAAGGTGTTAGACGATGTGGCAGAAACATTGATAAACATTGATAAAAACATTTTAAATCTATGGGGCTCTTCGGGTATAACGTCTATTTGGAGTGTGTTGTTATTTTGTATGGCAAGTCTGCTATTTATTTTGTGTCTGGTTTCCTATTCAACTTAAATGCCCAGAATTCAGATCTCCAAAAGGCACGTTGCTTTTTCATCTGTGCGCTGACCTTTCCTTATTTTATATATATATATATATATATATATATATATATATATATATATATATATATATATATATTATTTATTTTATTTTTATTTTTATTTTTTTTACCTGACCAGTTCTCTTAAAGGTGGGAGCTGTCATTTAGCCTTTGTCATCTTGGATAATAACTGCTAGAAATGTGTGCGTGTTATAAATAGAGAGAACAAGAGAAGGAACCCTGCTGAGAGGCATACTAAGAAAATCAAAAGAAAGTAATGGTAGATACAAGACTGGACGTGACAGTTTATAATGCAATAACGAGGAAATCAGCAAGAAATGCCTTCAGGTTCTAATTGATTCTCTTCTTTTGCTTTTTTAATAATTTACAGCATTTTTAAAGCAGCTTTGAAAATACTTCAGTTAATATTGCCAAACTCATTATAAACAAAGTTGGACTCTGATTTCTGTGTACTCCATGTGAATGTAATATGATCCCTTTCATAACCAAGGATAAACTTGGTGTAAAACTGAGGTACTTCACGTGACCCAAGCATAAAAAAAAAATAAAAAATAAAATTAATTTGAATTACTAATTGATTGGCTTCAGAAGAGAGAAAAATATCATGTAGCAAGGAACGCATTATTTTTTCCTAATATTTATTTTTTAAATATTTGTGTGTGTGTGTGTGTGTGTGTGTGTGTGTTTGAATTTTTATTTACATTCATGTTGAGTGCAATATATTGTCTGCCATCATTTTTCACAAATTGTGTAAGATGAATTTCATAAAGCTTTAATTAATGGGTGTTACTATGGGCACTTTGATAGTCTGTGGTTGATTTATGAAAAATAAAAATGTATGTTTATATCAATAATATAACACACACACACACACACACACACACACACACACACACACACACACACACACACACACACACACACACACACACACACACACACACACACACACACACACACACACACACACACACACACACACACACACACACACACACACACACACACACACACACACACACACACACACACACACACACACGTTGGCTTATGTTTTATGGGGACATTCCATAGACATAATGATTTTATACTGTACAAACTGTATATTCTATCACTTAACCTAAACCTGTGCCCATCATAGAAAACTTTCTGCATTTTTACATTTTCAAAAAACATCATCTGGAATGTTTCCCAAGCTGTTTTCCTCATGTGGACCAATACATTTCTTTCCCATACCGTAATGTATACCTGAACCCCACACACACCAAGGATACAAAGGTGTCACCAAAGACCATACATTTCTTACTTTCTAATGAAGTTTTCTATCTTTCATCATGTCAGAATCTTCACTTTTCTGAAGCTGTAGGTCTCAGTGACCCACTGTGGCAGTCGCTTGATGCTGTGTTGCTCACATGCTTCCTGCTCAACCTCTGTCACCTCTCCTCTCTCCTCCACTCCTACATCTTTGCCTACATTTTTGAACCTGTCATCACAGTTTGTCATCAAAGACCACATAGGGGCTGTTGACAAGGCTGACATTTACTTACGCAAACAGGAGCAGCCTGGTGTCGCCACTCTGCACCCTCAAGTGTAAGACAAATATCCCTCCATGTGCACACATTTAGAGCGTGTATGCAAGTATTTTCCATGTATTTAACTTTTTGTACTTTTGCTTTAGTTATTGTACTACCAAAAAATGTAGATGGACGTGACACAAGTGTTCAGTCAATGGATGCTACTCACCAAGCCTTTTTTCAAGAAAAAATAAAATAAAATAAAATAAAATAAAATAAAATAAAATAAAATAAAATAAAATAAAATAAAATAATATAATATAATATTATATATATATATATATATATATATATATATATATATATATATATATATATATATGACAATGACAATGACAATGACAATTTATTTATATAGCACAATTAAAAACAACAGCTGTTGACCAATGTGCTTTCCACATAGACTCACAAATAACAACATATAATAAGAAACTTAAAAAAAAAAAAAAAAAAAAAAAATATATATATATATATATATATATATATATATATATATATATATGATTGGAATGATAATTACAAACTAACAAATTCTAGATGCAATGGTCTTCATTTACAGTATTACAGTAACGTTACATTGTTTGTGTGAGATTCGCCTCAATAACTCTTATACCACTTTAGCACTGGAGCCAGTGTCACCCTTTTTTATTTAAGTTTGTTTATTTTATTTCAAGTTCTTATTTGTCATTGTTAACAGAAAATAGATAAAAGGGAAAGATTATTCTTCACTAGAAACAGTGACATGCATAAATGTCTAGCTTAGACCACCCAGGCAAATTATGTTTAAGGGTATTGCGGTACTTAAAGGTCACTTCTTTACGGGACAGTGAGAATCCATTAAAGTGCTTGCTCTGCATCTGGGAGCCATCCAGCAGCAAGGTGCACACTTCAACCATGAGAAGTCTTTTAAGAAGTGAACTGGAAGAGCTGGTTGCAGCTAAGAAACCATTCTTGCGGAAAGCCAGCAAGCTGAAGAGATAACAGTAGCTATATGGAAGTCCATGAAGCACAGAGTGACAAGCAGTGACGGAAAGTCCTGTTGAGGACAAATCTAAAAAAAATTGGATTCACACAGACACCAGGATGTCAAAAGAAGTGTTGAGGAGACGTATGCTGATGTCTTCAGTCTTTTGAGAAGCTTGTGGATGCAGCGGCCAATGGAGGAGTCAAAAAGCATGCCTTACTGTTCCTTGAAAGTGTTTCGCTTTGGGAAAAGTGACTGACTGGAGCTTCAGCTTTCAGCAACATAACAAACTCCAACACTAGCTCCAACATAGCAAGCTGCAGACCTATAATAATTAAGATCTACTCTGAGCGAATGTTACAAACCACTTACTGTGTGGGACAGATTAAATAAGGGAAGAGGAAACATTGAGGAAGAGTCCTGGTGTATGGTTCCTGATGTGGACAGTTCACAATTGTGTGAATGCAATCCAGTATGACTTACATAGACCGGAAAATTTGAATATCATAGTAGGGCTGCAGCTAATGATTATTTGAGTAATCGAGTATTCTACCGATTATTTCATCGGATTTACAGATGAGTTACGTTACAAATCTTGTGTAATGGCACACACTGCGTTCCCAGATGAAAGTTATAAGCAACCCAAACTCAAAGCAGGAAGAGATGGAGTTTGAGAAACATGAGACGTGCTGCACGCATATAAATGATAACAGTGCAACTATGAAATACAAACTGCATCCGACTTTTTGCGTTCCCGGAAACCTAAACAAACAGCACATGCAGAAACTGAGTTTGTGTGGAGCAGCGTTTACTGTGAACGGAGCTGAGGTACTTTTAAGGTAATTTTGAGGTAATTTGCACGCATGTAAATAATTAAAGTGTTGTGCTTCTCTGTGAAAAAACAAACAAACAAACAAACAGTGCATATATTTATTTAACTGAATGCTATTTCAGAATAGCACTATACTATATTATGATTGTGAATGGTTTTAATATATTGCGTAGCCTTAGAAAATGGTGTTATAATGCGGTTCATGGATTCTCGTTCGTGGAACACGGCACTTCTGGTATTTTGCCGGTTACTCGACACGGGTAAAGTGCAATCGAGGATTTTTTTTAATCGAGCACTCGACTTTAATCGAGGAATCGTGACAGCCCTATATCATAGTATGATGCATTTCTTGTTGCAGCTTGTCTGCACAGATATTGCCGCTCGTGAGCAGCTCATTTTCTTAGCATCCCTTGCAGTGCATCTGCAACAGACAGACACAATGACAACATTAAAGATGACACCTTCTCCTCCTGAGTCGTTACCTAGCTACAGCGGTAAAGAGCTACCATTAGTCCTCATGGATGCAAAAGTAGAGCTGTTCAGAACCAATGTTGCAATGTGACAAGAGACCTATGGAGGCGAAGGGAGGGGAAACTAGAGATCAGACCAAGTATGAAAGCAGCCTGCAAAAAACCTGTACATTTAGCGTGGCACTGGAATAGAATTCATCCAGGACACCGTACCGTCATTTACTAATTGGGCCATGAAATTAGAAGGCCGACGTGCCGCGGTCAGAGAGGCGAAGGAGGATCCAAAGATTTATAGTTACAAAGCGCAGTGCTGCCAGCCAGCTGTGTGTGATTTCGTCCATCTTCTCTTCTTCATTTCCACTCCCTGCTATTTCCACTAATGACCGTAACTCGCCATCAACTCCATTAATTCAGAATGCACCACATGTAAGTGTTTCAAACTGAAACGTATTTGCTCGTAAGAAAGAGCTATGGGAAAAATTAGCAAGTTAATTTTGTTTCCTCAGAAGTTAGCAGGAGGTGTGGGGAAAAGTGTTGGTTATGCAACTGGAATGTAATCTTTTAAGTTTCATCACCTTTTACTACAGATGTTTTTGGTGCTGACAACAGCTGTTGGCTGCAAGTTATACTATTGATACCATTGCCACACTGCATGAATACAGTAACTTTAGTGCCCAATGAAAATGCCCCATTTTTCTAACATGACCTCTTTTATATGATAAATAAAATGTATGTACATGCCTTTAATTTCCAAAGTGTTGGCAAAAAAGGTTGTAACAACGGTAAACCCCATCAAAAATGAGTAGAAATATTAAAGTCCTCCTGTGGTGAAAATCAAGTTTTAATGTTGTTTAAATGTCTATGTGGTGTTTTTAATTGCTTTAAGACAAACCATGTGCAAATTCATAAGTCAACACCATTGCTGAGTGTTTTCTCCTTAAAACTGGATTGAACCAAGGACAGTCTCAAAAACTCAGTTTGAAATCACTGGTATTTCTGACGTCACAAACCTTGTAACCAATCACATCAACATGTGATCGTCAATGAGTGGATCTCTGAGCTGGTGTGAGTGAGTGGAGGCGGGGCTAATTTGAATATTCATAGAACTGCATATACTAAATGTGGCAAGGGTGTAGAGTTACAAGGTATTTTAAGGCATGAAAAAAATTTAAGGAAAAAGCGCTTAAATATGTAATTTTGGTGATCAAAGATGAGTTTTAAGGGATACAGTTATTGACTACAGGGGGACTTTAATAAGTATTAAAACTGCCTTTCTGGATTTTACAAATACTTTTATATCCTTTTTGCTTCACTTGAGGTGATTTAAAAAAAATATATTTTATATTCATTCACATTAATGGATGTAATTGTATGTTATTATGATGTTATTATATATATATATATATATATATATATATATATATATATATATATATATATATATATATATATATATATATATATATATATATACACTCACCTAAAGGATTATTAGGAACACCTGTTCAATTTCTCATTAATGCAATTATCTAATCAACCAATCACATGGCAGTTGCTTCAATGCATTTAGGGGTGTGGTCCTGGTCAAGACAATCTCCTGAACTCCAAACTGAATGTCAGAATGGGAAAGAAAGTTGATTTAAGCAATTTTGAGCGTGGCATGGTTGTTGGTGCCAGACGGGCCGGTCTGAGTATTTCACAATCTGCTCAGTTACTGGGATTTTCACGCACAACCATTTCTAGGGTTTACAAAGAATGGTGTGAAAAGGGAAAAACATCCAGTATGCGGCAGTCCTGTGGGCGAAAATGCCTTGTTAATGCTAGAGGTCAGAGGAGAATGGGCCGACTCATTCAAGCTGATAGAAGAGCAACTTTGACTGAAATAACCACTCATTACAACCGAGGTATGCAGCAAAGCATTTGTGAAGCCACAACATGCACAACCTTGAGGCGGATGGGCTACAACAGCAGAAGACCCCACCGGGTACCACTCATCTCCACTACAAATAGGAAAAAGAGGCTACAGTTTGCACGAGCTCACCAAAATTGGACAGTTGAAGACTGGAAAAATGTTGTCTGGTCTGATGAGTCTCGATTTCTGTTGAGACATTCAGATGGTAGTCAGAATTTGGCGTAAACAGAATGAGAACATGGATCCATCATGCCTTGTTACCACTGTGCAGGCTGGTGGTGGTGGTGTAATGGTGTGGGGGATGTTTTCTTGGCACACTTTAGGCCCCTTAGTGCCAATTGGGCATCGTTTAAATGCCACGGCCTACCTGAGCATTGTTTCTGACCATGTCCATCCCTTTATGACCACCATGTACCAATCCTCTGATGGCTACTTCCAGCAGGATAATGCACCATGTCACAAAGCTTGAATCATTTCAAATTGGTTTCTTGAACATGACAATGAGTTCACTGTACTAAAATGGCCCCCACAGTCACCAGATCTCAACCCAATAGAGCATCTTTGGGATGTGGTGGAACGGGAGCTTCGTGCCCTGGATGTGCATCCCACAAATCTCCATCAACTGCAAGATGCTATCCTATCAGTATGGGCCAACATTTCTAAAGAATGCTTTCAGCACCTTGTTGAATCAATGCCACGTAGAATTAAGGCAGTTCTGAAGGCGAAAGGGGGTCAAACACAGTATTAGTATGGTGTTCCTAATAATCCTTTAGGTGAGTGTATATATATATATATATATATATATATATATATATTGTATATATATATATATTTTTTTTTAATAAGCCTAATAAGCCTCCCTATTATAGGGATAACTAGGTGCTATAACTGTGACCTATCCAGTCAAGTAATTTGAACACTGGCTGAACTCAAAGAAAATTCTGAGTGTGTTCCGCAGTTCAGTTAATGTGGATTTGCTGTACATAAAGTTTATTCCAGACATTATTGTGAGATCACATTGAACAGATGCTGCTACACCTGGATAAGTCTGACCTGACAGATGCCCATAGGATTACAGGTATTAGCTTTCAGAGAGAGTGGGTGCGAAATGGAATGTTTGGTTGTACAAATTGATGTGTGGTAAGTTATTATCAGCTGTAGGTGAGGATTAGTTTTAAGCAGATGGATGCTACTTGTTAGTATGCGACAGATACAGCAGTGATTTACATACTGCTTTGCTGTTCAAGCATCACATTTACGGACTGTGATTGCTTTTTCCTGAAGCTCTACCTGGAAAGTAATTAATTATGCGTTTGTCAGGTTTAGCAACATGTGAGGCAACAAAACAAAACAGAACAAAAACGTCTTGTTTTTGTACCATCTCCCTCATGACTTTGCCCTCATTCAAATGCTGGAGATTGCATTAGTTGTCTTGGCTTGCCTTCAGAAGCATGTTTGCTACCGTCAAACCTTGAACAGTTTTCCAAGTTGTTGCATTCTAACGATGCAAATGTATCCCGTTAATTATTTTGCACCCAATTGTAACTGCTAGCCTTTTTTTTTTTTTTTTTTTTTTTGTTAGCTTCGATGCTTCAGGGACATCGCTGGAAATAGAATAACGTGGGAAGGGTAAACATTACAAGGATAAACACAAGACACAGCATCTTTTTTTAGTGCTGTTCGTGTTGTTGCAGCTAAAATACATTGTGTTTTGAAATTAGCAGCACGAGGTGTTAATAGTAATAGCGTGAACTGTGTCTCGGCGGATGACTCCTCGCTTCTGGAGAGGCTGTGAGAGATTACCGGCTGTAATACGCACCATGTCTAACTGAAGTAGATGGATTTGTGTTTCTTAATGTGGCGCGCATGGGGTCATGTAATTTAAGCCTAGAACGCCACCTTTTATTCATCATTGCTTTGATTAGTAATGCAGAATGACTTTGCAAGGAAGATCTGGCGTATAGCCCTTTTAGAGGATTACAGTGGGAAAAATAGCAGACGCACAAGCCTTCAACTTCAGTGAGTGTAATTGTGTGTGTGATGTCCATTCACATTGGTAATTAGGTATATCACTGAACTGTTGAATTTTTTTTTTATGTTAATTTAATTTGAATGTGTAGGATTATTTTTGTTTGTATTTGTTTTTGTATTTTATTATGTAGAATTCTTTATTAAGGTTTACTGTTTATCATTGTTTAGCAACAGGTTGCAGTTCCATTTGTTGCCAGTAGGGGTTAAAAAATTGGAGAATCTGTGGCTGTTCGCACAGAACACTTTTTTTACATTCAACTCAGGGCTCAACGCTAAGGATTTTTACTTGCCCTGCCAAAATTTTCATTGGCCCCACAACTAAAAAATGATAAAAGAAAAGAAAATGGGCCTATAAAATAAGCCATTGTTTTCATTTTTTTTGATAAATGTAACCATAATAAATAAGGTTTTGACACCAAAAGCTACTAGATCTGGTGGCTAGAACTCATTTAAACAGTAAGTAATAAAATAGAAAAAAAAAAAAAAAGTTTGGCCATACATTTTTGCCCCTTTATCTTGAATTGACTAGTCCAATCTACTAGACCACATTACGAAGTGTATGCGTAGTGCGTATACTTTCGGGGGTACACACGCACACACACACACACACACACACACACACACACACACACACACACACACACACACACACACACACACACACACACACACACACACACACACACACACACACACACACACACACACACACACACACACACACACACACACACACACACACACACACACACACACACACACACACACACACACACACACACACAAGAACCATTAGTGTATAATCACAATATAAATGTCATAGCCATCAACAACAAGAACACACATGAACCAACATTTTAAAGGTCCAAACCTGTATGACCTTCTTCTGCGGAACACAAAAGAAGATATTTTAAAGCATGTTGGCAACCACACAGTTTTGGTTCCCATCAACGTCCATAGTATAGAAAGAAAAAATACAATGGAAGTCAAGGGGAACCCAAAACTATTTGGTTACCAACACATGCTTTAACATATCTTCTTTTTGTGTTAATTTTTGGGTGAACTATCCTTTTAATTTGACAAAATCATCTCAACTTAAATTCCTGAATTGGGTATGTGATTGACCGCCTGTGTCTGGTAGATGCTCTGAGCTGTTGGCGGTCGTGAAGTCTGACCACACTGACCCTGACTAGCCTCAGGTAGGGAGCTGCTCTGGGGTCCAGTGGTGATGCAAGGGCTGGGGTCTGTTTGCATCTGATCTGCCTGTTTGTGCTTCTTTAAAGGGGTCATAGACTGGATTATTTTATTATTTTATAATGTTTCCTGGGGTGCCCTTATAATGTTGGTATGATTTTAACATAAAAAATTGTCATCATTTATAAATAAAAGCCATTTTTCCAAGCCTGATTTTAGCCTCTGATTTGAACGCCCCTGTAGGGGCGTGTCTGCTGTGAGACTTCAGTGTAAACGCCCACTGCTGTGATTGGCTGACATGTTTGCATATGAAATAGCTAGTATTACATGTGGAACTCTCTCTAAAACTCTTACTACGTTTTTACTATAACAACTATCGAGATTAAGAAATCGTGAAAAGTATTGATCATAATGATCTATTCCCATCACATGAAAAGTTGCAGTGATGAGCATTGAGCAGATGACAGACAGTCTGTTGATTGCATATGAAATTACACCTCTGGCTTTCACCTAATAACAATGCAAACACGATGTAAACACAGTAAGAGTTTCGTTGTACTGTACATCATAACAGCCAGGGATGGGCAGTATTTCAGATACATGTATTTAAAATACGTATTTTAAAGCTTTTGGAAAAAATCTAATGTAATTTGTATTGAAATACATTTAAGATGAGTATTTTTGTATTTTCAAAATACATAAAATACTTTTTTCCAGTCAGCCTCTTTATCAGGGTACTGATTTTGTGCATTCACTAGCTCAGCATTGGATCAGCAATTTTTTTCTTTTCTTTTTTTTCTTTTCTTTTTTTTTTTATAAGGTGAGAATGTCATGATCAATTCTACTTGTTGATTAAAGTTAAAAAAGTGCATTATTCACTTCAGTTAACATGAAAGAATAAAATAAAGAATAGTTGATTTTTATCAACTACCTTGTCAAATGTGTTTAAAGCATTACTGCATGTTAGGCTTGGGTGATACACTACATATCATAGCGATGATATAAAGTGTGAATTGATGGAACTTTTTCTAAATCGTTTACATAGATGGGCCTATTTGTGGGGTAAGCAAATTTATCCATGCAGCTTTTAGTGGGCAGGAATTATTGGAACGTTGGAGTGGAAAAAGAAGCACTGATGAATGATACTCCACAAACATCTTCAGCTTTTAGTTTTATTGTACATAAAAAAATAATAATCAAAAAGGGGTAAATAGTGTCAAATGAATCTAAATTAATTCTAATACATTTTAGATACACTTTCTAATTTAATAAACTTATAGAATCAGATAAACTTAACATAAACTAAACACAATTACTTAAAAAGCATTGGACTTCCTGCAAAAAAAAAAAAAAAAAACTCATCGCCCATCCATATTCTTTGCTAGATAACAGAAAAGGTTCCCACAGTTTAACATACAGTATGATTTTTTTAATAGTGTTCACTACAAGTAATAGACTACATTGTAACCTGAAATAAGTATATAAATGGCTGCTTTTATGCATAAGTTTATTTGTAATTGCCAGAAAGAAAGAAAGAAAGAAAGAAAGAAAGAAAGAAAGAAAGAAAGAAAGAAAGAAAGAAAGAAAGAAAGAAAGAAAGAAAGAAAGAAAGAAAGAAAGAAAGAAAGAAAGAAAGAAAGAGATGAGGTTAGGAATGAAAAGTCAGTAGGCCCTATGTAGTTTCTTCATTCACTGTGACCTACACCTGCACTGGATGGCCAATTTCACATGTATTTTGTGTATTTTCAAAATACAAAATACTGTATTTGTATTTGTATTTAAATACATTTTTTTCACACAGTATTTTGTATTTGTATTTTAAATACATTTCCATGTATTTATGCCCATCTCTGGTAACAGCATCATGATTTTGTGATGATTGATTTCAACGAGTTTTGGCAAGTGTCCAGATAAACTCGCGCTGTTTGATTGACAGCTTGGGCAATTGGAAAGGGATCATTCTTTGATCGCTTTCTTTATATAATTTAGTCACAGTTTAAATAATATTATATTCATCCGACATGAAGTTGATTGTTTAGTCACTGGCTTGATTTACTGATGCATAAACAGTATTGAACGATATTTTGAGAGATAATCTGTCTTAACTTGAATAATCACATCAGAAATCACTGACCACAGATCAGGCATTAGAATAAACATGACTACTTACATGTTTGTGGCGTTGCTGGCAGATACATATCGTAAAAGTCTGTTTGCGAAGCATGCGCCGCAATTTACCAAATAATCCACAGTGAAATACACCGAATACAAACAAATAATTCACTGCTGAGACATTCACATTGTTGAAAACAAAAAAACAAAAAAACAAACAATATCCTAGCATTAGGATTGTTTGGAAGGTAATGGTATTGATCCTGTATCGTTCTTTTCTCGTTCTCATTTCACTGTTTACTAACGCTCCAGTGGGCGGGGCCAAAGCTGAAGTGTGATGTCACAAGTCTCCACTTTTTAGAACCTGTCGTGTGCTGGCCTTGGTTTCAATAAAAGCAGTTTTTGGAATAACAAGAAAGTTTTGAGTTTTGAAACGTACAGGGTATTTTTTTATAGTATAACGAACTCTTAACTGTCAAAGGATGATCAAGGAACATTTGAATTCTCAATCTATGACCCCTACTCGTCACTGGCGAGTAGAGAGTAATTTAAATTCCATTCATAACTATACATTAAAATCAACTACCAGTCTAAGTTACCAATTTGATCATTGCTAGCCCTATTCTGAACTGAAGTAGCCTAACTGAGCTACCTAATCGATTTCAAACTGCCAAATGTTAAATCGCTGAACAATGACAGCTGTAGCCTAGTTGCCCACATTAGCTAAACATTTGTATACTGTAACGTACATGGCATGGTATATGCATGTATTACTAGCACAGGTGTAAGCGTACGGATTGTTATGCTAAACTGTGAACCGAACTCTCTAGTCTGATTAACTGGTAGCCTATTGCAGCTTTATTAACTCATACAGCATCAGTAATGAATGATGTTGGAAATTAAGCTTTACTATCACAGGAATAAATTACATTTGAAAATATATTAAATACATTTGTATTAATATAGTCATAATAATGCTGTTTTTTTTTGTGTGTTTTTTGTTTTGTTTTTACTAGGCTAGCCTATATTTTGATTAAATAAATGCTACCTTGGTGAGTATAAAAGGTTTCTTTAAAAATAAATACATCCTTGTTGACCCCAAACTTTTGAATAATGGTGTACATGTCAGGGACTATAAATATATGATTTTTTTTTTTTTATATATAAAATAATTTACATTTTAATAGCATTTTATGAAGTAATAAGCAATAAGGAACTTGAGGCCATCCAGTATTTTGAATATATTCATGGCTGAAGGTTTTGCAGACGGGCCAGTGCGTGCCGTGCCTAACAACGTGCCTTTGGTCGCGTCTATATTCACAATATATGATGGCCTGTCGTACCTCATAGCTCATGATGTAAACTTGAGGAGCGACCTTAGTGTATATGTTCATACACTCCATCAACACTGTGTATAATCCTCTCTCAAACTCTGTATGTCCGTTTGTGGATTCTCTTTTGAGTGTGTGAGCAAGGAACGTGTGTGTCCGTGAACACCTTTACCTCTTTGCAGTGAAGTCAGTTGTTTCAGTGCTGTTAGAGCTGAATTTCTCAGCTCACTGCTCATCCAGATGGCACGTATCTTTAGCCGGATTCCCGCCTGTCACCTCCCTGTGTCTAACCTCCCACTTCACGCCTCGCTTGAATGCCTCCTGACGAAGCCTCCCAGGCGTTCTGAACTTCCCTTAATGTGGAACACACAATTCCAGTGCCAAGCCAAGAGACTGTTTAGCTTCTCAGAGTATTCATGATGACTAATGGAGTATTCATGAGGGCTAATAGTTGTATTTCATTTATTTGAAACAGAAATGTTTTGTAGCAATGTAAATATCTTTACTATCACTTTTGATCAATTCACTGTTTCCTTGCTGAATAAAAGTATACATTACTTTTGAAAAATAGTTTACTTAAAAGTACATGCACTTTCAATATACTTAGAGTGTACTTACCAACAAAAATACTGCGTAAGGTAACTACTGGTACATGGGTTAAGGTTTAGTATCATTACTACAATAATGTGTGCACTACCTTGGATGGGTTAAATGAAGAGGACAAATTCCGTGTATGGGTTACAATACTTGGCCTTCACATGTCACTAAATTACTAAAGTAGTAAGTTCATGTGAAACAGGACTGTGAAATAAAGTGCTACCAAAATAATCTTACTGACCCCAAACTTTTGAACAATAGTGTGAACAAATAACAGGACAATATTCTGGAACACTGTTATAAATGGCTTTTGGACCCAATTCCCAATTTTAAAATCTTATTACCCCAATTTTGTTGCACCCCTATTGGCAACAAATGGAATTGCAACCTATAGACATTAAAAAAGAGTTACATATTATAATTTAAATAACATTAAAGTAATGAATGAATGTTACAGTAAAATACTTAATTGGTGCATTTGAGCTATACATACTATTGTGATAAATTAGAGTGCATGAATACATACATGCAGGAGTGCACTTTTGTATAGGTAATGCACTAATGAACATCTGTTAATGAGGAAAAGATTTTCAGCAGAAGTAAAAATTGCTATTTCTTTTATATTCTACATCTGTGTTTTCCGGCGGTTACCTCATTTGCTTTGGAGGGCACGACGCTGTGCCAGACAGGATTCTGGAGGACTGTGTCTTTGATAAAGTGCCTTTAATAACCCGATCAATTCATTAATTTTCATGGGGTGACTGGCTCATTGGGCAGATAATACCACCTCATCAACTGTTGCCCCACAGGAATGCACAGATGCTCTCTGATCTCACCCGACACCGTCTGAACCAGATTTGATATGATGGTCAAAGCAAACTAAAATCTCTGTTGGTTTATTTTTTTTTCTTCTTCAAAAGTGTTGTATTGTTCTTTTTGTCCCGACCTAAATTCTTGCAATTATACATTTCGAAAACTATGATAATCTAAACAGAACATGAAATACACAATTTTAATGTTTTATTTGTAGTTCCTCAGTTGAGGCATGACAGCCAACAATTGTCACCAATAAAGTTTTTTTTTTTTTTTTTTTTTTTTTTTTTTGGTTGAGCACTTTTACTTAGGAAACAACATTGTCAGAGCATGCTTCAGATAAAAAAGCGATTTAAGCATTAGAGAGACATTTAAAGTGGCGCTATGCAGTTTTGGCAATTTCTTCGACGCTTCGCTTTTTGCTCGCGGGTTTCTCTATAGAGCTCCCCCTACAGCTTCGGAATAGATATTTGACAACACTGTCGTAAAAACTCGTTGGCGACCCTCCCCCTCCCATCCTCATGTGTATTTGTTTTCAAAGAAGCCGGCGAACGCACGGAGCCATGTCCACTGAGGTATGCATGATACACAGAAGGCTAGCATATAAATATATGTGTGCAGTAGAGATCTTCACGGGTCCACTTGGATCCGAAAACCCGAGGTCCGACCCGAGACCCGAGCGGTTTCGGGTCCAAAACTCTGACGAATGTCTCGGACACGGGTCGGGTTCGGTATTAGTGGCCTCGGGTCTCGGGTAATTTAAAATAAATATGCTTTTTCCAAATGGACCCGAGAAGACCCAAACTATGTTGGGCATTTAACAAAATTGCATTATTTAAAACAACTCTATGACACCGTTCTCTCACTTTTTCTAAGTGAGAGAGCGAATCCGCGCTTCTACATGCAATGGGCTATAAGCACGGTTGCCTCCGCATTTATTTACTCAGTTATTAGTTTGCTTAGTTATATAATTTATAATTTGAATAAGAGAACAACCCCAATAAACTTGGGGTAATCAGAAAAAAAAATTTATTCATTAGGCTACATCATAGATCGGAATTTTCTTCAGGAAACGGGCAGACTTGAATAAATAGCAGCAAACAATAAACGATAAAAATTGCAATTTTAAAAAAAATTATGAATCCAAAGTTTGAACATTTATGAGTAGGCTAAAACATCTTATTTTGAACGTGCGCTGTGTGACTGTTTACAGTAAGCAGACGTTGCTCAAATACAGAAAAGTTGCAAAAATAAAGACATGGTCAATTTGACCTGCTATTCTAATGCCTTGTTTTTAATCTGGTTTTACCTAAACAACTTTTTAACAATGGGATTGTAGGCTAAATAACACAATTTTAGTAAAAGTCAATGACTGGGAGACTTTGGATATTTTATTGAAAATCTGTTATAGGCTACATTTGAAAAACAGCCATCGGTAAATTTTACCCTGTGGTGGTTCTAATGTTAATCATCGTATGGTCCGGTAAATAACATTATGCCAAATTTTATAGGATGTAATGGGTTACCGTGATGTGTGATTGACATTTCAGCGCGTAGGCCTTTGCGCGTCTATGTTAAGTGCATTTTTAAGAAACGCAGGGCTGCAGGCTGTGCACAATGTAAATGCCGTTTACGTTCGGGTCCAGTCGGGTTCTAAAGGAAATGGCGTCAGGTCGGGTCGGACTCGGGTCTAATTTTATCGGGTCTGTCTCGGGTCGGGTTTTTCTTTAAAAAATAATAATTTATGCACGTCGGGTTCGGGTAAGTAGTGATTCGGGTCGGGTACAGTTTTTAGGACCCGAGAAGACCTCTAGTGTGCAGTGCCATAAAGCAATTTGTTACATCGCGAGACCTGATATCACGCCAGCCCAAAGTTGCAAAGGTGTTTTTTCCGCTCACAGGCGTTAGGGGGAAGCGAGACAGCCACCATTCAACCCGAAAAAAGTCATATAACCATTCCAATGACTCCGAAGCTGTTCAGTTAAGGTAAATTAAGCTAAAAAAAAAAACTGCATAGTTCCCCTTTAAGGAGTTTCACAGAATGCTCTTAAATGCAATACGTAATTTAAGATCAAAATGGAAATGACATTTGTTGGTTCATAAATAGACTTTCAACAATATACATATATCAACTGTCAGCTATTGTAAATGGACCAGTTAAATAAAGTTTATTTTCAAAGTCAACAGGGAAGAGCATGTCTACAAACACCTCTTGAAAAATGCACCAGTCAAAACACTTCTAAAAAATGCTAATGGTTTTGGAAAAAATTGAGAGTGACAGTTTAGAGAGGTGTAATGTTGGGGGCCTGGGTGTCAAAGATAAACCCCAACCCAAACAATACTGATGCATGATTTGCATACATGCTACCTTCTTCTGCCTATAATGTCTTGGGATTGTGATCACTGAGCATGTTTTAGTTCGACGGGGAAATGAAGAAAGGAAGGATTAGTTCAGCTATTGCCATTGCAGGCTCTCTCTACAGGACGCCAGATGATTTAGAGTGCTGTATATAAGTGCATCGGGAATTTATAGCTAACACAATTAGCTGGTATAAAAGTGAATTATGAAAATGGTCAGACAATAACGCTTGGTTGCTCGTTTCCATAATTGTATAACCTACTCATTCTCCTTCTCTGCAGGGCAGGTCAACACTTCACTGGAGAAGCTGAATATTCTCTGAAAGTATTTAAGAGGTGTTTATATGCATGTGAACACTCTTCGAATAATTTTTAAAGAGATTAATTAAAAAGGGAAAGGAATTGTTTGGGTTAAATACAAGTTTAAAGGTGAAATTTGTAACTTCAGGGCCTCTTGAGACACCAAACGGAATTGCAAGTTTCCACTACATCCATTTTCTATTGGTTGGACAAACAGATAGCCAAGGAGAAGAAAAACGCATAAATTAGGAGAAAGTTAGGAATTAGAAGAAAAGTTAGAAGAGAAAAAGGATGCATTTAAAAATGGATTTAAATTGCAATACTTCATTTTAAAGGGGTGGTTGATTGTGATTTCACTTTTTTCATTTTAAATGGTGTGTAATGTTGCTGTTGGTGCATGAACAGTATCTGCAAAGTTGCTGCGCTGAAAGTTCAACGTAAGCAGAGATATCGTCTTTTAAAAATCAGGAAGTTTAATGCCTACAAAAACGACTCGAATGGGACTACAACGAGATACTTCCCGGGTTTTATACGTAACTAACCCATGCAAAAAAGGGGGCATGGCCATATTTCTGCGGCTTTGTCGAAGAGGAAGAGTTATAGTGGAGAGCTGTAGCCATGCCGTCGAAAGTGTGTTATTTTCACCCCGCTGCCAGGTCTTCTGTGTTCGGGCTTCATACGGACGCTGTAGTTCGTCAACAATGGCTAAAATTTATGTTTGATTATGTTCCTGAAAATTTCAATCGTAATAGCTCTCTGTGCTGCGCATTTTACGGAAGACAGCTTCCAGAATCTCCACGAATTCAATGCCGGATTCAACAAGAAACTGTTACTAAAACATGAAGCAGTTCCAACTTTAAAACCAGAGGCAGCAGTTGTTGGGCCACAACCTGTAAGTAAGACTTAATAATGTTTGCATGTATAATTTCAGAGGTAATGTTTTAGTTTTATCAAGGACGTAAACAAATGCCAGCGCTGGCTTTAGTAGCCACTTACACGTACAAATGCGTACAAACATTTTGAACCTGAATTTGTAATTATGTACTAATTTTGTAAATGTATTTTCCATGTATATTTTATGACGATCGATTTGATCAGGAACGTAAACCAATGCCAACGCTGTTTGTTTATAGCCAGTTAGTTCGATGCTATTTTGTGTGTATAAGACAAACGTGTATAAAGTTCAAAAAATTATATGTAATCGCAACAGCCAACTTCAGCTGCTGAAGTTAAAACAATAACTTTAAAAAACGGTATTACTCAGTCATTTATTCAGTTATATTAAATGTTTAATCAGGAGAAAACTGTATCTCAAAAGCTAACAAGCAGCAGTAGCATTTTCAAGTAACAGCGTATCGAAATTCTTATATAATAATAGTAGATTAGAATAGAATAATAATAATAAAAAATTTACCATTCAGAAATGTTTTGTAAGAGCCGTGTTTGGGGAGGTTGCTTGACTCTCTTCATTGCCGCTTTCTGGGTCTGATTCTGGCTCAAACTGATACGGCAGTATTGACACCATTATTTACATTTGACCGGAGCACATGCAACTTTCGCCCATAAAGGTAATGGGCGTGAAGTTTCCGGACAACATGCACTACGCAGTTTAGCCAATTACAACACACCGGCCCAACTAACCAATCTGAGCCCATTGCCTGTTTCTGAGGGAGTGGTTTCATAGAATCAGGAAGTCAACCGGTCGTTCAAATGACAGAGGAGAAAGCGGCTTACAATAAAGGTGAAATTTATGAAAAATAAGACTTTAAAAAAAAAAAAAACCCAGAAGACATGTTATATTGCACCCCATAAACACAATCATGCAAAGAAAAAAAGCAGTAAACCACCCCTTTAAGAACAAAATTCAGTAAATTCTCAAATTCAAAGTAAGTAAGTAAGTAAGTAAGTAATCTTTATTTATATAGCACCTTTCACAGACAAGGGCCACAAAGTGCTTCACAACACAGTTTAAATCAAAAAAAAAAAAAAAAAAAAAAAAAAAAAACATGCAATGAAAACAACACCGAAATCATAACATGGGTAGCATGGGTAGCACTGTCGCCTTACAGTTAGAAGGTCCCCGGTTCCAGTCCCGGCTGAGCCAGGAGTCATTTCTGTGTGGAGTTTGCATGTTCTCCCTGTGTCCACGTGGGTTTTTCTTCCGGGTGCTCCGGTTTCCCCACAATCCAAACCATGCAGTATAGTTAAACTGGAGATGCTAAATTGTCCGTAGGTGTGCATTCGTGTGTGAGAGAGTCCCAAACCATGTCATGGGGAGTATTGGGGGAATACCTGGCAACCTACCCCCAAAAAATAATTGTTAAGAAAATTCATGGTCAGTCACTCACGTGTGGCAAGAGATGGCCATAGACGGGGGCACTGTTTTCACAGAATTGTAAATGTAACGCAAATTTTTGTTCTTTTACATTTATTCATTTTAAGCATTTAGTAATTTATTATGTAATAAACACTTTAAGTGGGCTATTTAAAAAGTGTTAGGACTATTTATATGTTAAATTATGTTCAGATTGTGATTGTCATATTGTGTGTGCGCGTGTGTCCGCAGCGCAAGTCCACCGTCAGTGTCTGTGTAAGGTAGGCACTAGGCAGTTGTTGTGTTCATTTCTATGTCTTGTCGCTGTGCAGGCTTTTTTATTGTATATGACAGTGTAAACAGCCCAATAACCCTTTTATTTAAAGGCTTAATTTATGTCCCATAGACCGGTCCGTTTCATTACGATTGAAAGCATTAGCCTATCTATAATGTCAAAAATGTGATGTGCAGTCAAGTCCGGGTGTATGTATGCTGTTTAAATGAGTGTTCTCACCAATACGCTTGTTGTGATTCGGTGAGTTTTGACAAGTTTTATAGACTTGATATTGTTCCCCCGTTCCTGGCCATAGAATCAGTCCAATACTGCTGAAATGCTCAATGAGAGAGAGAATCTATGGGTTTACAAACATCTGTAGGCTACACACACACACACACACACACACACACACACAGACAGACACACACACACACACACACACACACACACACACACACACACACACACACACACACACACACACACACACACACACACACACACACACACACACACACACACACACACACACACACACACACACAATGCTATATATATACTCTAAATGACCAGCACCTTTGAATTTTGCCAAGCTAGCTATTGTTTTTGGGATTAATCAAACTGAGTCCCTTGAAAATCGCACATGAGCAAGCTAAATGTGTCCTCCTGTCGCTAATTTGAGTCATAAATTGGGCAAATCGTGCCATCTGCCTTGCTAGCTTAAACATTTTGTGCTTGACAGATCATTTAAACACTGTAGAGATCTCTAAGATTCTGAACGCCTAACTTCTTGAGACCAAGCTGTCAACGCTGAAATTCACTGATGGCATCATAACATTGATTTATTCTTATACTATGTAGCAAATTAGCTATTTGAACTATTAATAATCAATAATAACTGTTTATAATTGATTATGAATATTTGGATCAGTTAATATAATTAACTTAATGTCGTAAATTAATATTACAATCAATTAACCTGTTTGTCCCGTGAACACTCAGGATTAATTGTTTATTAACTCTAAGAAATGTACATTTCCGGGGCATGGGAAATGTCTTTCTTAATTTACAGTACTACTAAGAGCAAGTAGTCAAGATCTATATGATTAGTTAATCCAGATATGAGCTTGAGACACAGACAACTTTACCTGTGACATGAACAAGATTTTATTAACTAGTCTAAACACTTAAACTACTCTATCATACACACACATACATGCATACAGTTTACCAAGGGAAAGAGAGCTGAAGCAGAATACAGGAAAGCAAGAAGTTATAGCATTGTTTGAAATTCAGCAGATCAACAGCCTTGAGCAAACCATCAGTTTAGTTCTAACACCCCCTTCTTTAAAAGGGGTATGGATACTTAATGTATCAAATATTGAGACAAAGTTTGATACTTGCATGTCTCGCCCATTTGAATTAAACTGTCCTGATGCAATCTGTTGAGGCTCCTGTTGATCTTTGCTGATGTGGTCTTGATGAGAGAGAACCAGTGGTAGTCAGGGTATCTTTGGTGAATGGAAAGACAAGGCCGCAGCCTGGCACAAACTTGGAGGGTCCTTAGAAACTTCTAGTTCAGCATCATCTTCACGTCAGCATTTCAGAAAAGAGTACGAGAGAGAGCTGATCTTGTGATCAGTGATTTTTAAAGCGTGAAGATGTCACACCCTCTGGAGGTGTGTGAGCCAATGAGAAGATTTCCCTTTGGAGGGAGATTTTACTTTACGACCCATTGTTCAAGCAGGCCTTTGAACATGTAATTTGATTGGATGTTTAACACAAGAATCTTTAAGATGCTTATAATACTAATGCGTCACAAAGTTAGCAAAATGTTATGTAAATTAACAAATCGGGGACGAAGATTGGAGTTTATAGAGACCAAACATGCCACACATATGATTTTGGTTAACCATAATATGCAAAGTCTGAAACATTAACCCAATAGAGTTTACAAGAATACAAAAGCCAAACCACATAAAAGGAAAATCAAGAGGTGGGAAAATTAGATACATGTTTACACATTTCTCAAGTGGTTATATATAGAATATATAGGATTAACAGGGTTTATTTCTCCTTCTCAGTGAGAATTAAGTGAGAGTCACAGCTCTCTGGAATTTTCTTTTTGGGTCGTAAACTCTTATCAGTCTCAGTGTGTCCTGTAACAAGACACCGCGTTCTGCCAGTGTGTTTGCTTCATTTAGGATGTTAGTTTTTGGGGGAAGTTTCACAGGCCTTTGTTGGGAGAGTGAGTTTGCTGGATTATTCATTAAAAAAATGAATAATTTGTGTGTGTATGATTGGTCCAGACGCTACAACTACGAACGTGTTAGTAGTATCCATTAACACATCTTACCAGTCATACATTGTTTGCCTCCTCTTTTTTTTTTCTTTATTACTTCACAGAGGCTGTCAGCACACACAAAATTAGGCGTGTGATGATACAATTATTTCACCAGATGATACACGATATTGGGTTCACGAGACGAGATGATATTTTAACACAATTTTTAAGAAATATTCAATGATGCAGTTTGTGACTAGAAAAAAATCGTGTGAAAGTCACAAAGTGCAAAACAATGCAGGTGCATTTTGAAATGTTTTAAAGGAACATGCCGATTTTTACCGTATACATACTGGGAACTAAATTCTCAGTAGGTGAAGCACTTCTACTTCTGTGGAGTGATTTACTCCAACTCTGAGCGAACTCTCTGCTCCTCACCACGGGGCTTCTCAGGTGCTGCGAGCAAATCACTCCGCCCAAGTAGCAGTGCTTCGCCTTCTGAGAATATTGTTCCTACGGTTAGAAGATGGCTGTGTCTCATGTGACTTTGTTATTTGTACACGCTGTGACTATACAAATCACAACATGTAAATAGGAAAATATTGGTGTTATTTCATCACTTATTAGGAGCAGTATGCCAGCTGGAGCTGTTTACCTCCAGTCTTTGTGCTAAGCTAGGCTAGCGGTGGGTGTGTCAGACAGAGTTACGGTACGCACGGAGATGAAAAGGGTATGTATGGACTTATCTAACTCTGGGGGATACGGCGAATAGTCCCAAAAAGTCGGCGTGTTCCTTTAACTAATCTAGTGCTGTCGCTAATGATTATTTCGATAATCGATCAGACAATTAATCGAGTAATCAGATAATTTTTGTGGTTATAGAAGTGAACAACAGGCTTTAAAATGACTTAAATACATATAATAACAACGAGGCAATAATTATTGGTTCAAAGGCAAGTTATGAACAACTCTGTTAAAATACATAATGTAATATACATAATATAGTCTAATCAACGTAAGTACAGTATGCCAGCAGAGGGTGCCAAAAGCCTGGTGATGCAAACTCGGAGCGAGGGTTTAAAAGTTTTATTTTGAAATGGGGATGAACAACAATTCACAAATTTGGAAACATATTGTATTCTCCTCTGTTGGCGGAGGTTACTAAATGATTTACATTATAAATCTGGTAAAATGGTGCACATTGCGTTCCCAGAGAACGTTATAAGCTACCCAAACTCATAGCATATGCAGAGATGGAGTTTGTAAACCGAGCTGCTGTGCCGCACATGCAAATGAAAACAGCGCAACACTTCGATATGCAGCATAAAGCGTATCAGACGTAATATGCATTCCCAAATGCACGTTATTGGGAACCCAAACAAACAGCAAGGTTTTGCCACAAACTAAACTCCGTCATACTCCGAGACAAAATATCGTCACGTTTTAATATCGCTAGATCTCGTGGCACGAGATCTCGTCTCTCCCCTTGTAATTATAGTTATAATTCAAATCTAACAAATGTCATATGCCCAGATTAGTTAAAAAAAGTCACATAAATACCCACTCATCTTCATTTCTAGTCATCAGTTCTAGAGAGCTGTACAGTAGTATGTCCAAATTCGTAGTACTTATAAAACATTAGGCTAAAAGTATCCAATGACCTGCTACGTCTGGCGAGATCCTAAAGTGTGCGTTCAGTAGACACTTTACTATCCCATGAGGCCTCAGGATATAGTGCTATACATCCGAATTTCATTCTTACTACACACATTCATACTATATAGAACATGCTTTTTTTAACGACCCCAAAGTAGCCTAAGTTTGAAACCAAATAGTACCTAATATACAGTATGCAATTGTGGATGCAGCTTCTGCATTTTGAGCAGAATCCTTTTGCCCAGTGACTCATTTAAACATCTCTCTGATTGGCCATTGGGTTCATGCGCTCAACTGTGATTGGCTTATGTTCCGTGCACGTTGGAAATAGAAACCTTTGACACAGCGGTAATAGATCTAAATGGAATGCTGTATGTATCTACATGTTCATGAACGTGGCAAATCATGTACCCCTAATTTGAATATTGCAGGGAGAAAAATCTACATGAAGTGAGGAAAATGTAAATGCGCTGTGTTCTAATTGGGTGATGCTAAGTGTAAACTCCGCTAAGTATTTGTTTCTTCTGTAAGTTGACCTAATAGAAACAAAACCTAAACTCAGCGGTTGCGGTTATGTTTTGTCTGTAATTTCTTTTACAAACTACGGCCATTTGTTTCATGTGTCTCTAAAACATTCCCAGATGAATTGCTTTCTTATTCCATGCTATCAAATGCCGTTTCTTATTACCTGTCTTTGTCCTGGCATGGTTCATCCTCACCCTCCTCCTCCAAACCATGCCTGATATTCCCTGCTCTCTCCATCACAATTTAATGGAAATGATCCAAGTGTTCAGGGCGTTATGCAAATATGTGCTATAGATTTTCTTTTTCATTATAAGTACATTATTAAAATCAGCTCTCCTCTCCCTGTTCCCCTCACCTCCTATTAGAAGGCCCCAGAGTCTCCCTGTTGGCAGTCACTGACTGTCAGCAGTGGGTCCTTGCTGCAGCTAGTGATTTATTGATGTAAGTGGGAAGCTATGAAGCCGACTTTGTGACAGCTCCGAGCTTTTAAAATTGAGCATGTCATCCGGCTGATGAATGACTACAGGTTGAGCTCAGCCAGCGGCACAATATGTCAACGTCCACGCTTATGAGGGACCCAGTGGTCCATAGGCTCTTACACCGACAAGGGATATATACAAGTCGCCCCAATCCACCCTGTCCCCCGTATTTGGACAGATTGCGTTAAATGTGAAAGGCCCGGGACAATTTGAGATCTGATTAAGCACTGACTTGTTTTGAAAGGTCTAAAAATGTGACGAGGCACTGAAACTCTTGTTTGCAGGGACCCTGTGGGTCCTGAAAAGGTCTTGCATTCAGTTTGATCAAATTTAAGGTCATAAAAAGCCTCAAATACATGTTAAATGGTACAACAAAAGTCTTAATAATAATTTAAAGAGGTGTTAAATGGACAATTCTTGTTTTTTTTATAGAAAATTGCAGAAGTTATTATAAATGATTTATCCATGCACGTCATCTTTTAATTCATGTGCCCTTGTAATCTTTAATCAACATAACTTCCCCTCCCTCCTGCAACTCATCTCTTCTCATTTCTGATGATGTGTTTACTGGCGTGAGGGTACATTGTTTTACACATTTTCTCAGATATACTTCTCAATAGGGAAGAAAAGACTATCGCAACTTCAACTTAAATCAATTTTCCATGTCCACTTTATTTATTTGTTTAGCAATAATTTCCGGCTGACTGTACATTACATATGTAGTTTAAAATTAAAAGGTTAGTTCACCCCAAAATTTTAATTCTTTGATTAATTACCCTCATTACCCTCATGTCGTTCCAAACCCGAAAGACTTTCATTCATCTTCGAAACACAAATGAAGATCTTTTTGATGAAATCTGAGAGCTTTCTGTCCCTCCATTGACCGCCTATGCAACTACCACTTTCAAGCCCCAGAAAGATATCATTAAAGTATTCAATGTGAATACAGTGGTTTAACCTCAGTTTTATGAAGCAACGCACGTGCTTTGTTTGCATGAAAAAAACAAAACAAAACATAATTTATTGCTTTATATGCAAAATATTAATCTCCAATGTGCGTTCATGCAACAACGTCTGCTCTCGCGTCAACGCAACTCTCATGCATCGTGGTGCTCTCATCATGAACACGCATTAGAGATTAGCGTTTCGTAAATAAAGTGGTAAATTGTGTGTTTTTTACACAAACAAAGCACTTGCGTCGCTTCATAAAATTGAGGTTAAACCACTGGAGTCACATGGATTACTTTAATGATGTCTTTACTACCTTTCTGGGGCTTGAAAGTGGTAGTTGCGTAGGCTGTCAATGGAGGAACAGAAAGCTCTCAGATTTCATTCAAAAAGATCTTCATTTGTGTTCTGAAGATGAACGAAAGTCTTACGAGTTTGGAACAACATGAGGGTGAGTAATTTACTATATGTCATAATTGAAATTTTTGTGTGAACTAACTCATTTAAGAAAATTGTACGCTGTTTGGACACTTTGTGTCGTTGTCAATCCTTTGCATTAATGTGATGTAGTTACAATATACAACAACATTCATATACTTTTAAGTGTGATGTATAATTGTCTTTCGGGGTTCACTTTGTCTTCACATAAAATCTTAACAACATACTATCCCTCTAGTGTTATCATAGGCAGAGACAGCTTTGTTTTTTCTATCTTAAGAAACATTAGTTCCTATATCCTTTCCATGTTTTTATACTCTGTCTCCATTAGCCATCAATAATCATAAAGAATTGTGGTTGAAATAGGCCAGAGCTTGACTGGGTTGGTGCCTTCTCACTGTAGGACTAGAATAACAACGCTCTATTCCCGGCAGGGGGCCGATCAACAGTGGCATCAATCAGTGTAATAGGAACGCGCCAGGCTTTGCCATTAATTGTGCGGCTGGGCATGCAGAAACACAATTAGAGCAGTGGAAATTAGGCCATGTGTTTAGCAACTTGTAGGGGTCATGCTGGCACTCATGTGTCATGAAGCCAGCTGGTGGGATGTTTCGAGTCAGTAAGGTCTTTCTGCACTTCTTTGACAGTATGTTCAATATGTCTCACTTATATTTCTGGTAATGTATGGGAAAACATGACTCCATATGGGTCATAAGATCTGAGTCTGTTCTCCAACTTAGTAGCCTCAGATTTAATTGGTTAAGGTTATCGATTAATTGATCATTAATTTAGACAACGATTGATTGTGGGAATTTATGTAAACTGCAATCCTTTACTGTTAGCTAAGTCTTTACTGTACATTTTGAACATTGTGCATTTCTGGATTTGATGGGGCTTCAATGATATGGGTGAGTCTTCTCAGAAACAGTCTTTTCAGATCTCATCAAAAGCATCAGTCCTGTTATTGAGTGTTTGTGTGATGCTTCCAGCTCCTGTGAGTAAACAGCTTGTGGTGCAAACTCTCTTTGTTCTGTGTTAATGTAATGTTCAGTGACTTGTCAAGACGTACAATGCAATCTTCAGGCATTTTTTGACTCGTGTCTCTGTTTGTTTGATTATTTGAACAACTACATCAATGTTTCTGTAGAAATTAAGGAAGGATGACTACTCCACAACACACTTGCACTTGTATTTTGTCTTTTTTTGTGTGTGTTAGAAAAACAATCCCTAACCCAGGGTTTCTCTAACTTTTTGAACCCTATCAGAAGTTCATAGCTGTTCACGGACCCCATCTCGCTTTTTTGGTTCAACGCTTAAACACTTTATTCGAAATGTCTGTGGAGGAAATGAATAGGAAACCCAGACTGCAGAAAATGCTGCTTCTGTTGCATTCATATTGCTTGCGGTGCAATTTTTGTTCAAAATTCAGAAAGTTTCTGCGGTCCCCCTGGCTATTTGAGACAGACTCCCGTTTTGAGAAATGTTTGAGAAATGCTGTCCTAACGGCTCTAGAAAGAGAGATTGAAGGTATAGTCTGTTCTTTTCTGTGGACTGAGACGAATGTACAGACTAGAGCACATTGTGGAGCAGAAACTTCCAAATGAATTCCCTCCGGACTGGAGTGAACTCATCTCTTCCATTAAGATTCCCTTGAGATTCACCTCGCAGCTTCAAGTCCAAATAATTCCATTTAGACACATTATAATGTGTGTTCTGTTTCACGCGCTGCTAGCTCCAGGTAAAGTGCTGAGGCTCAAATGATCTGTGCTTTTAACTTCTGCCAGTTCTCTTCTCTTGTTCCTGTCTGTTGTGTGGCCAAATGTCTGTCACGTCCCAATATTTGAGCCATAATAACGAGTAACAGATTCAGAAGGAAAGTATTTTGCTAAATATCATTTGTCTGATATATTTCCTGAACACAATGGGGAAATGTATCGTCGTTGACTCTGACTAGCGGTACTAAAACGGATAATTTAGATACAGTCCAGTAGGAGACTGGCTAAAATTCTGTTAAAAATATAAAAGTGCTAATCAAACATATATACATGTGTGTATGTATATATATATATATATATATATATATATATATACACACACACAAGTTGGTTAGCACTTTTGTATATATTGTGTATATATATTATATTAGGTTAAATATTGTAAAATATTATTGCACTTTAAAACAGGGTTATTATCGTTTATTCAATCTAAAACTATTAAAAACATTTATGTTAATTGAAATAAAGCTGAAATAAAATATAAATATTAGTTGAAAGCTATTAGTTGAAAACTTGCCTTGGCAATAAACTGAAATAATTTTACTAATAATTAACTGGAAATAAATAAAAACCGAAACTAGCTAAAACTGAAATAAAAATAAATTATAATAATAATAATTTGTAATTTTTTAAAAATATTTTTGTTTTTGTTTTTTTACTGTCACATAAATAAAGTTATATTTTTAAATATTGTAAAATGTGTTATTTTAGATTGAATTTATTTAAATTGAGCCTAAATAGCAATACTTTTTGAACATATGAATAAAAAAAAAATAAAAAAAAATAGGAAAAATAAATATAAAAATAAAAGCTAATTCAAAATATTAATAAAACTATATAAGCTAAAATAAAAAATAAAATAACACATTTTACAATATTTTAAAATATAACTTTATTTATGTGACAGCAAAAAAACTAACAAAAATATTTTAAAAAATGTATAACTTACTAACCACAAAGTTTTGAAGGTATAATATATATTTAGCCTACAAATATTACATATTGTATTCTCTCTCAATAGATAGAGGGATGGATGGATAGATGGATAGATGGAAAAAGTTTTGAGTTATGAATGTTACAATGTATTTTCAAACTAAAACACAACTTTTTTTTTACATATCAAAAGATCAAGAAAAATGTGATCCTTATGATATGACCCACTTAACAATGTTTGTGTGCAGTAAATACAATTTCCATCTTCAACACCATTAAAATGGCATATATTTCCATACGATTGTGTGTTCAATTACCTAGAAAAGCTCATCCATAATGGTGCTCTCCTTAACCTATGACAACTGATTTAAGAACTGTGTTTTTTGCTCAATCCTTTAAAAAGTACCACACACAATGATTCAACTATGTAATGAAATACAAATCACAATGACGAATCAGTTATTCTGCAGAAAAGGTTCTTAAATGAGATGAAAAGAAACTGCCTTCAAATGGTTACATGGCTTTAACTTAACAGAGCGAATGATTGTAGATTTTAATGGGTGCCTATTTTTTTCTCTCTCTCTCTCTTTTCTCCTCTTTTTGCAGCTGTATAGCTCGTTTGACTTTGGCCGAAAGTGGCAGCTAGTTCATGAGCGAGTGACTCCGAACCGCTTCTACTGGTAGGTGATACTGTAACAATCACACCTCATCTCCATTTCTCACACGATGTCACTAACTTACACTTTTATGGGCGAACAAGAGGATTTTATAGAGTGCTGGTTGGCGCATTGATGAAATGTGGAAAGAGTTTGAGCAATTGAGAAGATGGATATGACTGAAAATTGTGTCCTTTTTTATTTTTTTTGCCCTATCTTATGCTTAGAAAAAGCACAGGCTGTTGTGCATGTCTCTGTGAGATGAAATCTGCACAGATGTTTGAGCTCTATAACCTTTATTGCACAACTCCTCTCTGTTCAATATCGGGGCAAAGAAGAGGAGAGAATAAGCATGACAGGCAAGATGGAAAGAAAATAGAGGCATAAAGATGGCTGAGGAGAGCAAAGGAGAAAGGAAGATTGTACTCCATACTGCATCTAGACTTTAAAGATGAAAACAATAGTTTTACACAAAAAGAAATGGACAGTACTTTAAAAAAAAAATTTTATGGGCTGCAAGGGAAAATTTAATAACATACATTTGCATTCTAAGTCGATGCCTTTTTTACCAAAGTGACAAAAAAAATTACAAATCACACAATATGTAGCTAAAATATATGTAAATCAGTGCGAAACACTAAATGATTTTTTAAACTGCTGGTGAGAAAGCAGAGCTTTAGAATAATTTTGTCTTCAATTTGTGCATGAGTCACAGGGAAAGAGTGGTCTCTAGTTCAGACTACCTGAGCTATAAAAGACACTGTCTAGTTAGGCTAGTGCAGTGCACTAGTATGGACTTGCAACAAACTCTCATGTTTCCAGCAGGTGTCATCATTCTAATTCCCATTATACTCTTTCACTGTCACAACCATGCACAAATATACACCTACAAATACATTGTTTTACACACACTTCTAGTTACTGCTGCAACATGTACCTTGATTACTTTTCCCATCATGTGGCATTTGGAGAAATAGCACCTCACAGCTCTTATGTCACTTTGCTGGCTGAAATGGACCTTCAGTAAGACATCAGTTATGGATTTTTTTTTCCCGTCTCTGTGATAAAACGTCTTTCTCCTCGCTCTGTTGTGTGTCTAATGCAGGTCAGTATCCGGTCTGGACAAGGAGTTAGATTTAGTGCACATGGAGGCCCACACTCCCGATGGCCGTGAGTTGCTTCTGTCTTTCTTTGTCTGTATTCTTCAGTTCTGTCCTGCAATCTAGTGCTGAGAATTTTAAATCATCCCAGTGACTCAGATCTTTAGATTTTTTTGAATGGTCATGGATTTAGCCATTGTCTATTCTATTCTATTCTATTCTATTCTATTCTATTCTATTCTATTCTATTCTATTCTATTCTATTCTATTCTAAGTGAGTTATTGTATAATACTCTCTAAAATACTACAAATTCATTCATCAAAGGGCTAAAAAAGAAAAAAAGTGATTATATTATATTATATTATTCAAGTGAAAACACGTCATTCAAAACATCACATTTTTCCCTTTTTTTGTCATTTTATCATTCACTAAACAGATTCATTTGAAAAAAAGAAGAATCTGTTTTCATTTAATTTCAAATTCCTTTTGTCTTGTTGTGTCTGGTTTTCAGTTCCTGTGGTTTAGTTCCTGTTTCCTGTGTTTCCATTGCTGTCTTGTTAATCTCCTTAGCAACCCTTGTTTGTTACCATGAGTACTAATCACCATCACCTTTCCTTCATTTAGTCCCTTGTTATCTTGTGTATTTAAACCCTCAGTCATCTTTTAATAATTATAATTATAATTCATTACATGTATATAGCGCTTTTCCGGGTACTCAAATCGCTTTACATAGAACGGGGAAATCTCCTCAACCACCACCAATGCTCAGCATCCACCTTTTGTTCATTATCTTGTGTTAAGGTTTCTTGTTGGTAAGTTTCTCTCTATGTTTCCTAGTGTTATTAAATGTGTTATCATCGTTCATCTGCGTCAAGCCTCATTTTTGGATTATCAGGTCAAGCCAGAGCGTGACACACTCATTCTATTAACACTGAAACATGTCCCAGAACTTTCATCAGCTATATTTTTTTGTTTCGTTCAGTGTCACTGTGAGTCTCATTCAGACTCAAAACGCTGGCTCACTCAGTAAAGGGATATATTCCTTCAGTCCATTCAAAGAAATGCTCCTTCACACTATGTACTATAAGGTTATTTCGAATTCTCTTTCTCCTGCATCTTCTCACTTTTACCTTCCTCTCACATCCCATTTACTGATCTGCGGTCCACTCCTCCTTCAAACCTGATGTTAGAGGAGGAAAAGAGATGAGACGAGAGCCCGTGAGCTTGGGGATCAATTCCGAAGCTGAGGATAAAGCCAGTCCTGCAGGCAGCTAGACAGGATTACCGTCATGATAAATACACCATCTGATAGCAGATTAATGCAGGACCCGGACTCTTTCTCTCTCTAGCTTTCTCTCATTGGTTAAAGGAATAGTTCACCCAAAAATGAAAAATATGTCATTGTTTACTCACCCTCATGGTGTTTTTTTCTTTCTTTTTTCTGTGGAGCATAAAAGGGAGAATTGAGTACAATAATATTTCATAGTAACCAAGCTTCCCAAAACCAAAATTCGGAGGGTGAGCAAATAACGACTTCCACTTGATGTTCTCTGAAGCTAAGATGACCTTAGAGATTCTAAGAAGCAGTCAGAGGTTATTAAACTCAATGCCCCCAGAATCAGAATCTAATTAACAGCTAAAATCCTTTTTCTGTCTCTCCTTACTACAGATTGTCAGTATGTGACATGCAGAGCTCAAGCCTGCTCTGAATCCAGCAAGACACATCCATTTTCTGGATATATTGAGACCAACTCACTCGTGGTTCAGGATGAATACGTTTTTGTTCAGGTAAGGACCAGAGATCGCCTTACTTTAACTTAGGCTTTGAGATAAGGACTTTCTCGAGCGACAGACGTGTTGGAATTTATTAGTTCATTCTCACTGAGGAATGCTCTGTCATTCCCGTTGCTCCTCATTTATAATGCACTAGTAGAACGGTGATCTTGTAACTAACAGTCTTGCAAAATCTCAATCTTTGCGACTTCACAGAGAAACTAACTGAACCAAAAACTTGATTGTGGAACACAGTGTGAAATATAGTGTTTCCCTTTCAGAATCACTTTGAAACAAGTGGCATTCAAAATTTGGTACATACTTAATGAAAATATCTAGCTATTACGAGGCGGATCACGTACGGTCCTCTGTCTTCACTCCCATGGCATCGCTACAAATTTGCATGAAGTTGAACTCTGCTCACCTTTGTCACATCGACAATGGTTCCTGCCACTCATATCGCCTCAAATCACCAAATCTCATTGAAAATGAATGACTTCTGCTTGCTTTGGGCTGCAGATCACTGTCAGTGTGAATGTACCTTAAAGAAATAGTTCACCCAAAAATGAACATTCTGCTATCATTTCCTCACCCTCATGACATTGCAAACCAAAAACTTTGTGAAGCTTCCTTACCATTCAGGCAAAGTTCGTATGCATACTTATCTATGTTCATGCTTGTTTGTGTCATTTTCAACTTCCCGGTGGATCAGAATAATAATCGTATACTCAAGGGAAAAAGTTAAATGTTAATGGCCTAAATTTCCAATTCCAATCCAGGACAGTTTTGGAATATATTAATTTCTGTCTGCATGCAAAACAATTGTCTTCGAAACAGTGCAAATGAGGGTGGGAACTATTTTAGGGCATCTACACTGAAAATGAATTTTTAAAAGTATATTAGTGTACAAACCCAATTCCAAAAGTTGGGACACTGTACAAATTGTGAGTAAAAAAGGAATGGAATAATTTACAAATCTCATAAACTTATATTTTATTCACAATAGAATATAGATAACATATCAAATGTTGAAAGTGAGACATTTTGAAATGTCGTGCCAAATATTGGCTCATTTTGGATTTCATGAGAGCTACACATTCCAAAAAAGTTGGGACAGGTAGCAATAAGAGGCCGGAAAAGTTAAATGTACATATAAGGAACAGCTGGAGGACCAATTTGCAACTTATTAGGTCAATTGACAACATGATTGGGTATAAAAAGAGCCTCTCAGAGTGGCAGTGTCTCTCAGAAGTCAAGATGGGCAGAGGATCACCAATTCTCCCAATGCTGCAGCGAAAAATAGTGGAGCAATATCAGAAAGGAGTTTCTCAGAGAAAAATTGCAAAGAGTTTGAAGTTATCATTATCTACAGTGCATAATATCATCCAAAGATTCAGAGAATCTGGAACAATCTCTGTGCGTAAGGGTCAAGGCCGGAAAACCATACTGGATGCCCGTGATCTTCGGGCCCTTAGACGGCACTGCATCACATACAGGAATGCTACTGTAATGGAAATCACAACATGGGCTCAGGAATACTTCCAGAAAACATTGTCGGTGAACACAATCCACCGTGCCATTCGCCGTTGCCGGCTAAAACTCTATAGGTCAAAAAAGAAGCCATATCTAAACAGGATCCAGAAGCGCAGGCGTTTTCTCTGGGCCAAGGCTCATTTAAAATGGACTGTGGCAAAGTGGAAAACTGTTCTGTGGTCAGACGAATCAAAATTTGAAGTTCTTTTTGGAAAACTGGGACGCCATGTCATCCGGACTAAAGAGGACAAGGACAACCCAAGTTGTTATCAGCGCTCAGTTCAGAAGCCTGCATCTCTGATGGTATGGGTTTGCATGAGTGCGTGTGGCATGGGGCAGCTTGCATATCTGGAAAGGCACCATCAATGCTGAAAGGTATATCCAAGTTCTAGAACAACATATGCTCCCATCCAGACGTCGTCTCTTTCAGGGAAGACCTTGCATTTTCCAACATGACAATGTCAGACCACATACTGCATCAATTACAATATCATGGCTGCGTAGAAGAAGGATCCGGGTACTGAAATGGCCAGCCTGCAGTCCAGATCTTTCACCCATAGAAAACGTTTGGCGCATCATAAAGAGGAAGATGCGACAAAGAAGACCTAAGACAGTTGAGCAACTAGAAGCCTGTATTAGACAAGAATGGGACAACATTCCTATTCCTAAACTTGAGCAACTTGTCTCCTCAGTCCCCAGACGTTTGCAGACTGTTATAAAAAGAAGAGGGGATGCCACACAGTGGTAAACATGGCCTTGTCCCAACTTTTTTTTAGATATGTTGATGCCACGAAATTTAAAATCAACTTATTTTTCCCTTAAAATGATACAATTTCACAGTTTAAACATTTGATATGTCATCTATGTTGTATTCCGAATAAAATATTGAAATTTGAAACTTCCACATCATTGCATTCTGTTTTTATTCACAATTTGTACAGTGTCCCAACTTTTTTTGGAATCGGGTTTGTATATTTTACAAGAAAAATGCTATTTTAGTCCTTCTATACTTCAAGGGCGTTTTCACACCTGGCTCGTTTTGAGCATTTGTTTCAGAACCTGGTGCGCTTTCTCTCTTAGTTTGGGCATATATGAACATGGGAATCCCGATTGGATCCGCACCAAAACAATTGCTCCGATATCACCCAAACTAGGTGGTCTCGTCCTGATTGAAAACGAACTCTGGGGCGGTTTGATTGAGGTGAGAAAGCAATCCAATCCAACGAACCAAGCGGTCTCATAATTAATAACAGCAGTGTCTGATTCTGTGAGTGAGCACATTAGTTATCGCAGTTGAAAACTAAACAGCGCCTCTTCATCTTAAAATGTTGAATAATTGCTTTTGTCTTGCGGTGCAATAATTCTGTCCCAACGGATCCTTGATTCCCACTCTAACTGCATTATACATGTTATATATATTTAAATATAATAAAAAATATATATAATTGATCAGTTAGAGCCGGTGTTTGCGAGTGTCTTGACAACTACAGATAAAGCCACAATAAGCTCGCGGACCAAACTTGTCAATCCATATTGCCATATTGAAGGATGACGCAGAGGAAACTCTGACCAATAAGAGGACATTTTTACTCACATGTGACTTGAATAAACACATTTTGGTGTGCTTTGAAACATTGTCTTGTGAAACTGAATTTAACCAAGACGAAAATGCAACATTGTAACAAATTAAGGGAAAAAACGGAAAACTTTTTATGCGTTTTGGCCGTTTATTTAGATCTAAAAACGCAAACTACAAGTTTTTGAAAATCTTCTCCGTGTAAACTACAAAAACATGAATCTGTGAAAAGGGTGATGTCATTTGCATGCGTATTACGTGTTCAATCTATAGGCGTGTAGTGTTTCTTTACAAAGTGACATCGCCAACTACTGGCCTGGCTGCATAATACAGCGTTTTTATTTGTTTTCACAGATCCGTGTGAACAGGGATTGTTTTGACAATGTTGTCACCTGTGCAAAGAAAAAACGTTTCCATTTTCTGTACGTCATTGTCATGTAAACGTACCCTTAGTCCCTGTTTCGGAACAAATCCAATTATCTACAGGTCTGAAAATGCCCTAAAACTTCACGTGTAATTCATTGTTACTTTCTGTAATTTTTTGTGAAATGTAGCAGTGTGGGAAAATACAAAGAATTGCATCTATAGTCAATAGCCAAAATTGGCCACAACTTCAGACTGGAAATTATAAATTGCAATCTTTCCTAGCCAACCGAAAAGTTCCACACATTGTTGGGAAGGTTCAAAACATTTACTCCCATCCCTCTCGGAAGAACAGCAGAGCAGATAACACGCTCAACCCCAATGTTTTGTCACGTCGCATCACAGTCCAAAGAATGTGAAACAGAAAAATCGATCATCCCAATTTCTTTCGAAGTTCAACTGCCCCTGGAAACCATCGATCCTGCCTGCTCCTTCCTTCTGTTGCACGCAGAGCCGCTTTTCGGAGACACGTCGGACATGCTGTTTGTTTAGAACTTTCCCCAGACCGCCGCTCTCCTCCTCTGCCTCTCTCTCCTCCTTTATTGAAAGCATGTTACCCGCTAAGAAGCTTAATTGTTTCTGTCATATAATCATGGACCCATTTTATTCCCATGTTCAAATTGGAATCCTGTTGGGTGTATATATGCCCTCTAATTGAAATTATGAAAAGAGGTGGGATGAATTAAACATGCCCGCTACTTTGGCAGAATGAAGTATCTTTTGTGCTGTGAAACGGTTATTTATTTCATTCTCCATTCCCCCTTGTGTAGCTGTAGATTTGACAAGCTTCTGACAGTTCTTGCTGTGTATGCTAACAACCAGTGTGTATTCGCTACACACGCTATCATTAGCGCCAACAATCCCCCTCGGAGTGGGATGGGAGCAGCCGCGTTGCTTGCGAGAATTAAAGATTTCTCTTGACAGAGAATAATGAGGGTATTGATTGTCCTACAAGATATTTACCACTCTCCACTCCACTCCTGAACTGCAAAGGGCATCGACAAATCCAGGCCATGCAGTATCCTCCAAATCATAGGGGGAGATTCTTTTAAACGAGCCGTTCTAGACACTCCACTCTCCGTTACTGAATTAGCCTTCTGAATTTACAGGTTTGTTTGATGTGCTGGAGAAGACAGAAGGTTAATAGCTCAGGATCTCATTAAATGACTGTGCTAGGGCTGGATGCTATTACAGTATAGACCTTATGCGCCATTTTTGCGGTAGCTCTGAATATTTCTATGGCATCACTGTCGAAGAGTAATTCGCTGGTGAAGTGGATTTCCTTATTGTAGAGTTAACGAAAGTTATCATGGCATTGTGATGTTTGAAGTGGATGTCATAACAAATGTCAGGATACCTGGAAGATTTTAAAATGAGCGGTTCATTCTGTGGAAATACAAACCGGAAGACAGAACTCAACGAGCGCAGTGCTGAAAAGGGGGCGGGGCTACATAAGGTCTATTTACTACTGCTAGACATGCTGATAGATGTTCTGCTATATGATGATAGACGCATTACAAAATGTAACTTTTGTTGTATAATAATAAAATAAATAATAATACGTTTATTTTATGTAGCGCCTTTCAGGAAACTCAAGGTCGCTTTACAATAAAGTATATACTGTATACTGCAGTATAGCAGAATAACTATCGTTTTTTCTCCAAATGTTTTTAATGATTGTTTTATTAGTTTATTAAGGACTCAAATTAGTAATTTAAAATCTGAAAAAGTAATTAATTTGCTCAACTTCCATTACCGGAATAGCCGCTTTCCGATTATTTATACCTGTATATACACTACCGTTTAGACGTTTAACCCAACATGTTCTGTCCGAAACTTACCCATCTCTGAGTTGCCAGTTAGGTTACTTTTGACAAAGCCAATATTAGAGTGTATATTTTAATATACAGCATCAGCGTTATATAAAATTACTCATACTGTGTGATGTAAGATGTTGGTCATACTGAACCCTTCTTAACTTTTCTTCAGAGTACAAAGACAAATCAATATTTACTGTCAGTGGATCTTCCAGTGTTGAAGCCAGTTATTTGATATCTGAGATATGAGATATGATTTTTTTTTTTTTTTCATTCAGGTGACGACTACTGGCAGAGCGAGCTACTATGTATCCTATCAAAGAGAACATTTTGTACGCATCAAAATCCCCAAATACTCCCTTCCAAAGGTAAGAGGCTACATAACATTTCAAAATGAATTAGATTGATTAAAAATAAAATATTTGCAGTTTTATTTAGTTATATTTAATCAGTTACAGGGCTGGATTTACCTCAAATTGCGACATAGGCAAAATACAACAGGCAAAATTATTTTTTTGGCCCATCCATCTTAACTCCTCCCACCCCCAAGTTTTGAGGCTTTACCAACCGGCAATTTGCGGAGCCAGTGGAGTTACACGTTTTAATCACAAGCTATTTTTAATACTTTTCATTGGTTAAATATTTGCAAAACCCAGAGACTGATATAACGGGAGACCAAAATAAATGATTTATGAAGAAAAAAAATACAAAATATGGAGATACAGGGTTCCTGTTTTATTTTGATTTGTTTATTTGAAAATCATTTATGAATTTTATTTGTGCATTTTTATGATTTAATTAATTATTAGCTTTTGATCAGCTTACAAATCCCCTGCAGATACCTCGCTTGATACAACAGTGGTTTTGGCTTTTATACTTACACCTATTGGCTTGGATTAATGATTACACAAAAGTAAAGGTTTTTAGTCACCAATGCCAAGCACATTTCTGCACATTTCTCCAGTTATAGGACTGAAGTACAACATCGTTTCAGTTGGCTAGCTTTGGTCAGCTGGGTATACATTAAAACACATGTTCAACTGAGCTCTTCGCAAACATGTAATCCCGTAGATCATGCCCGGCAAGAACTAGCAGGGGTCCTTACTAATGACTTCTGCTTTCTTTTTTCTCACCCTTCAGCTGTCTTTTCTCCTTCTTTCTTTTTCTAGGACATGCATATTGTGAGCACAGATCAAGGTCAGGTTTTCACCGCCGTCCAGGAGTGGAACCAGAACGACACCTACAACCTGTACATATCTGACACGCGTGGGGTGTACTTCACCTTGGCCCTGGAAAACGTCAGGACCAGCCGTGGCCTCGGAGGCAACAGCATGATCGACCTTTACGAGGCATAACGTCATCACTAACTTGTTAACACGCTAACATTAGCCTTCAAGTCAACGGCTTCATGCTAGATGCTCATTACTCCTCAGGCTGCATTAGAATTCATGTCAGACGCCACTTCTCGCCCTGGCACTCAAGCATAGCCCACATTATCTTAAGCCTCTGGGGAATTAACAAGCATAAATGAACGATAGCAATGAAGACAGAGAGATAAATTGAGTTGTAGTTAAATGTTATCGAGGGGGTGCTAGCGGGGAGAGGCTGCTGATTCAATGGGAACTGCTCGCGTTTCATGTACAAGCCCGTTTTAAAGGGGTCCTATAATAAGGAATGAAGTTTCCCTTGATCTTTTGAGATTAGAGTTCATTGTACCATGAAAACAGACTGTAACTTTCTCCATCTAGGAAATCTAGCTTAAGTTTTGCTGTGTTTTGGAGCATGATAGCTGGTGTCTCGAGCACGGTTAAGGAATACTGTCAGTACAATTCTCACATAAAAATTCATATTGTCTTCATTGTTTATTTAGCATCAACGTTAATGCATATCAGAACCTTCAAATAGTTGTGTAGGATAGGTACTTATATCGACTTCTAGAGAAGTTTTTTAATAATAATAATAATAATAATAAATTCAATAATTAGGAATCTTTTAGTTGTTTCAAAGATCTTGTGAAGACAACAGAGCTTGGGGGTCATTATTATATTGTCAAGCAACAGCCTAAAGGACTTACTAGACAGGCTTTGTACTTCTATGAGAGAAATAAATATCAGCTCATAAAAGAGAATAACATACGGCAAGTGGAACTGAATGAAGTGAATTGCCTTTCAATCAGTTTCTCCTGTTATGTTATTTAAACACCTCTCAGCTGTAGTCTGCATTATACCCTTTTCAGGTCAATGGCTTTGCTTTGCTTTGCTTGCTTCTTTTAATAAGGCTAAATTCTCTATGTTGTAGTAATAGGCTGTTAGATATTTTCTTTTCAAGTACTAAAGTGAATAGACCTTATTCACAGCAGCGCCATCTTTGATTTTTAACGAGAGCGAGGCTGTGAGGGATAGACATACATCTCTTCAGTGGGATGTACTGTTATTTAATGTGTTTTTGGATTGCTCTGCTGAAACACTGCAAAAATATATTTCCAAGTAATTTAAGTTTTAAAAAACAACAACAATGAGCTGTGGAAAATGATAAGTGATCTATAGGAGCTTTATACAGCTTTTTAAAGCGGATGCGATTGAAAACACTGTAAGTCTGTCCCTCACAGCCTCGTTTTCATTCCTGTCAAGGTCTATAAAAAAATGTACTTACAAATGTAAATACATACTTGCAAAAAATAACCTAAATATCGGAATATGTATGTATATATACTTTTTTTATTTATATTTAATTAATTGTAATAATTTAATCGAAACCATATAATTTGCATGATTTTTTTTATACTAAATAATAAAATCACTAGTCTGCCACAATCAAAATTATTTTGTGAGGGTAAATCCTCACTAGAAAACTTAAGTATCGGAAGTATCAATATTTCAAGATCGATCCAGCTGTCTGTGGCCAAGAACATTGTCTGTAGTTTTTCTATAATAATAGATTTGCCAATTGAGTTCAAGGAAACCATTCTTCCTTCATGACAGTAAGACATTACCATCAGACTATGGTTGCTCTCAGCATACACTATATTATATTGCTTTAAAATTAGCAGCCTGTACAAAGCACAAAAAAAGTCGAGGACTGAAACATTCACTCCCCTTGTCCAAGCAGCTAAAAATAGTCTCCATTAGTGAGTGCGTGCAAGGATGGTTTCATTAATGCATTGGTTATGATGCGCCTCCCCATTGCTGTGCCAAGGCTGGCTCAATGCACGCTTACCCTGCCAATACTGAATCAGCAGTCCATCCATATCTCTAATAGATTGCAGCAGCCTTCATTACTGCTTATTGAAAACTGGCTTTTTTCACTGAAACTCCAGTTGGAGCCTATACGCGGTTTGTGGCTGGAAGTTTGTCATATTTATCTGCTTATTGATCGGCGAGAAGTGGGGTTATTTTACTTTTTATATAGTTCTATAACAGTAATGATTAATAATGCATATTTTGATTCTGGCACCATTTGCACAAACTTTTTTGGTGTTGGCATCAGCGGCATGTCATTCTGTTGGCAAAGTATGCACTATGATTTCCTTGGCAACACTAAAATATAGACAACCGTTCAAAAGTTTGGGGTCAGTAAGATTTTTTTTTTTTTTTTTTTTTAGAAAGTAATACTTTTATTCAGCCATGATGTATTTCATTGGTTCACTATAAACAATTTCTAACCCTCCCAAATCAAAAATTTCAAGTGACCGATAACATCAAAATTTTTCAATTGGCCCAAGTGAAATTCTTGTTGCAATAGTCTGTTAACATTGGCTCAATGAGAAATAATACGTCAGACTAATTGAAAAATTTAGATGTTATCGGTCACTTGAAATTTTTGACTTGGGGATGTATTTTTATTTTTTTTACAGTGTTAGAAGTAACAGTAAGGACTTCTACATTGTTAAAAAAAAAAAAAAAAAAAAAAAAATATATATATATATATATATATATATATATATATATATATATATATATATATATATATATATATATATATATATATATATAATGTTTCCAATATTCTATTATCAAAGAATTTGAAAAAAAGTTGTTTTACAATGATCAAATAAATAGTGAGCATAAGATACTTATTTCAAAAACTATTAAATAATCTTAACATCCTCAGTCGTTTGAACGGGAGACTCTTAAAAGTAAAGGTTCCATTTTTTTTTTTATATAATAGATGCCATTTTTTTTTTGAGTGAAGCAGATTAAAAAAATCTAATGAACCTTTTTGCACTATAAATAACCTTTTTGTGGAATGGAAAGTTTCCGTGAATGTTAAAAGGAATAGTTCACCCAAAAAAGAAAATTCTATCATCATTTACTCACCCAAGTTGTTTCAAACCTGTATGAGTTTCTTTCTTCTGCTGAACACAAAATAAGATATTTAGAAGAATGTCAGTAACCATCAACTGTTTGGTTACCCATATTCCTCAAAATATATTTTGTGTTTAGCAGAAGAAAGAAATTCATACAGATTTGGAGCAACTTGAGGGTGAGTAAATTTTTGGGAAAACTATCCCTTTAAAGGTTCTTCATGGAACCATCAATGCCAATAAAGAACCTTTATTTGTAAGAGTGTAGTGTACAATAGACCCAAAAAGCTTATGGACAACAATGTTTCATTGGTTGCTTTCTCAGAATAAAATTGTCTTAGCCATTTTTATTATTACTTTTAACCAACTGGTCTCAAAGTTGATTATAAGCGGATGTAGAAGGTCAGTTCCCCAGGTTGCCAATGATTTCCAATTTGTTTTTCCTCCCAGTTGAAAAGTCACCAACATACAGTATGTTGCATCCCAAATGGCTTCTTAAACAGTTAAAACATCAAGACTTTTTTGGGTTATTCGGATTTTACTCTGTTTTTAACAGATGTATTTCAGGCTAAAGATCTTTGCTTTGTTTGCTCTTTTGATTGTTTGCATAGTGCTGAACACATAGCCCTGATTAATTCATTGTAAACACGAATGAGCAGCTGATCCACTCACTGAAGTGTGACCCGATTTGCAGAACATGCTGAATATGAACCACTCTACAACAACCAGTACATCCATCTTCTTCCAGGGAGAACATTGGAATGGAGAGATGGAAGCTAAAGGATAATAAATAATTACCACTGTGATTGACATGCCTGGCCAGCGGAGGGGGGGGACATCATTAGCCATGTCCATCCAATGCGGCTCCGTCACTGTGACACTGTCAAATGCAGTCCCTATTAGTGCCACTTACAGACTCGGACCCTGCCTTAGAGCAGGCTTCGCTAGCGGGAGCAATTTAAACCGGTCGCTAGCACCGCTGTCACGATTCAATATTGCTAAGTTTGGACTTGTTTCAAGCCAAGGATGAGCAGCCTGGCTGTGGGTTAGATGCGTGTCAGCTAGAGGAATACCTTGAAATTGTCTGGAACATGTCAGCTAGCTTGAGCTATCATAGAGTGGGCGTTAGATACTGCGTAATTAAGAGGCTTTTTTAGATGACAGTCGAAAGAGCTGTAACCATGGATATAGATGTTCATATTTGTATTGTATTTCTTCCCCCTTGTTCCCAGGTAGCAGGGATTGAAGGCATGCTCATTGCTAATAGGAAGGTGGAGAACCAGGTGAAGACGTACATTACTTACAACAAGGGCCGCGACTGGAGGCTTTTGCAAGCGCCTGCTACTGACCTGGCTGGAAATCCCATTCATTGTGTGCTGGTAAGGAAGTGGGAGAGAGAGAAATAAAGATGTGGGTTGGACAAAAATTCATTTCATTTATTATTTCACTTCATTTCATTTCATTAGTCAGTGAATTATTTATTTATCTCATGTTAATCATTACTAAAATACATTTTATACATTGTGAGTGTTATAAAATTAAAAATAAAGTAAAATTAAATGAACAATAAATCAACAATGAATCAATACAAATTTTCATTTTGAATTTTGTTTCTTCATTTTTTTATTGTATTACAATTTTTAATAGTGAGTGAACTATTCCTTTAACTTGGTAAATTTGTTGTTTGATAGATAGATAGAGTGATTGATTGATTGTTTGATTGATTGATTGAGTGATTGAGTGATTGATTGAGTGATTGAGTGATAGAGTAATTAACAAAAACAACAAATTGACCAAGTGACACACACTATCATATACAAGTCAAGTCAAGTCAAGTATATTTGTATAGCGCTTTTCACAATACAGATTGTATCAAAGCAGCTTCACAGTATTAAATTAAAATAATACAACAAGGTTTGTTTCTAGTGGAATTTATTGATTGATAAAATTAAATTAAATATCCCCAAAATATCCCCAACTAAGCAAGCCAAAGGCAACAGTGGCAAGGAACCGAAAAACTCCATCAAGTGACCTAATGGTGTCCTAAAACTCCATCAGGTGACCTAATGGAGAAAAAAAAACCTTGGGAGAACCCAGGCTCAGTCGGGGGCCAGTTCTCCTCTGGCATTTATGAACTTGTAGTTTGAACTGTAAGATTAAAAATATTATATGAATGCCTGGCTGAAGAGATGTGTCTTTAATCTAGTTTTAAACTGGGAGAGCGAGTCTGAGCAACGAACAGTATCAGGAAGACTATTCCAGAGTTTTGGAGCCAAATGTGAAAATGCTCTCCCTCCTTTGGTGGTTCTGGATATCCTAGGTATGACCAAAAGCCTTGAATTTAGTGATCTTAAAGAGCGTGATGGATTATAGGGCGATAGAAGATCCGTTAAATAGACTGGAGCTAAGCCGTTTAGGGCTTTATAAGTCAGTAGCAATACCTTGTAATTAATACGGAACTTTATAGGTAACCAATGCAGTGATGATAAAATCGGTGTTATATGATCATATTTTCTTGATCTCGTAAGAACTCTAGCGGCGGCATTTTGGACTAACTGTGGTTTGTTTATTGAGGATGCAGGACAACCAGCTAATAAAGCATTACATTAATCCAGTCTCGAGGTCATGAATGCATGAACTAACTTTTCTGCATCAGAAACTGATAGCATATCACGTAGCTTAGCAATGTTTCTAAGGTGGAAAAAGGCTGTTTTTGTAACATATGAAATATGATTTTCAAAAGACAGGTTGCAATCGAGTATAACACCCAGGTCTTTTACTGTAGAGGATAAAGTAACAGGACATCCTACGATGTTAAAGTTGTATTGTGCGAGGTTTTGTGGGCGGTTTTTTGAACCGATAAGTATTACCTCTGTCTTGTCTGGATTTAATAAAAGAAAATTATGCGTCATCCAATCTTTTATATCTTTAACACACTCTGTCAATTTGGATAATTTAGCGTTTTCATCCGGCCGTGATGAAATATATATTTGAGTGTCATCAGCATAACAATGGAAACTAATTCCATGTTTCCTTATAATATTTCCAAGTGGCATCATATATATTGAGAATAACAGAGGGCCTAACACAGATCCCTGCGGCACTCCATAGTTTACTGGAGTTATGATCGATTTTTCTCCATTTAAATAGACAAAATGGTAGCGGTCAGATAGGTATGATTTATACAGTATTATATATATATATATATATATATATATATATATATATATATATATATATATATATATATATATATATATATACTTTTAATTAGTATTATTTATTAGTGAGTGAACTATTCCTTTAACTTGGTCAATTTGTCCAAGTTGATCAAATCATATTAATTATTACTAAAAACTATTTCTTATTATTTTATTTTGTTATTTATGGGTACACAAAAGAATATGCAAGGAAATGTAGGAATTATCTCTTGTTGGCATGCACTTAGCTTAACTGTCTAATTCTCACAAGGAAATTTTGTTTCTCCAAATAATTTGATTAAAGGCTACAGACTCTGTAATGCATAATATTGCATAAAAGGATATTAGATTTTCCTTGTGTAGGTAAATCAAGTCATATTTTATTATTATTATTATTATTATTATTTTTAAATGAAAACTAGTTTTAGGGTCTTGGATACACATCGGGAACCATGGATATTTAGTAGCGGCAACATGTTTAGATGCAGAAGAAAAAAAATGAAGGCTGAAATACACACAGAGCCCCTGCAGATTGAAGAGACTTGAATCTGAGTTGACTGTAATAGTTCTCTTGTTTGACACTCTCATAGCCTCCTATAACCCTTACGATTATTGACTTGAAATCCTGTTGCCTTTGCCGTCCACGTAATAATGTCAAGCCATCCATTGAGGGGATGAAAAGGACAATTTCTTGCATGTGGAGAGCAGGTATAATTCTTGTTTTGTTATGTTGGAGGTCCTAGGAGAGTTACTTCTCTGTTTTAATGTCAAATCCCTGTCTTTTGCCGGTAATGACTGTAAAAGGCAATTAGCCCGTATGGTAAGGATAGCACTTTCAACAATGCCATACCCCCCACCCTCCTTCATGTTATCTTTTCACTGTTGGATAAATAACATGTACCCACAATTGCACTCAGTAATAAAACATCGCACATGCCCTTTATTTCAAATACACATACTTGTACAAGTCACGGCTTGAGGCTGTCTAGTTTCTACTTGCTATTTCTGAATATTTACTAACACGGACCAATCAGCTGTAAGCTTGAGGCTACTTCAGCAATATTACAATTAAATCAAATTTCACTTTATTTGGAAATGCTATGAAATTTACTTTGCATGGGCTATTTTAGAATAGTAAAATGCATACCATTAAAAAAATTGGTGGTAATAAAAAAATAATTATAATAATTTGAAGGAAGTCTCTTATGCTCACCATTTATTTGACTAAAGATACAGTACAACAGTAACAGTAGATTCAAACTAGCTGTTTTCTAATATGTTTTAAAATGTAATTTATTCCTGTGATGTCAAAGCTGAATTTTCAGCATCATCACTCAGTCTTCAGTGTCACATGATCCTTCAGAAATCATTCTAATATGCTGATTTGGTGCATTTCTTATGATTATCAATGTTGACAACTGCTAAATATTTGTATAGAAAGCATGATTTTTTTTCAGAATTATTTGATGAATAGAAACTAATAGATTTGTTGTAACAATGTATAAGTCTTTACTTTCACTTTTGATACATTTAATGCATCCTGGCTTCAAAAAAACAAAAAAAAAAACAACAAAAAAAAACGTGCTAACCCCAAATAATAGTGTATGATAGTTTAACTACAACTGAAAAACAGAAGATTACTCAAATTATACAACCAGAGCAGTCATTTAATAGCAGTCAAAATAAAGTGGACTGATGTATTATTTATTTACATTATTATATGTACATTGACTGCTTCCCGTGTAGAACAGATGATTATAATGGCCACGATTTAGTTTTGACGAGTCACGGCATGCCACAGTGTATAGTGCTTTCAGTTTCGGGAAATCAACTTCCTTATTGGAAAAGTGTAATAGAATGACACATAAACTTGGAAACTTATACAAAAATTCACAACTCAGGACATCATTGTGCAGTGTTTCTGCACCCAGGGAGATGCTCAAAGTTAATTAAAAAACATGTCAAGCAAACAAAACGCATCAATGAGTCAAAGCTCCGAAATGATATGATAAAATGTTAGCAAACGTGTGCAGAGACAGGGGTGATCATCTGTGTTGATTACACCTATAAAACATCAAATCACATTGTTTATCCTCTGCAAATTGGTTTCCAGGTGACTGTGTTAACAGCCAAACACCTACTAATCTAATAGAAGCATTGCCATTTTGTTTTGTATCGTCTACCAAAAATCTGGCCTTTATGGTTTGAACTTTAGATATTTGGGAAAATATCAAATATGGAATATTCTACATCCGAATTTGAATGGATTATTCTCGCAACAGCTGTATTTTTCTCAATTCTACATGTGTTGCCTTGATAAGCATAGTATCTTTTTGCAGCGTTGTCCTCTATCGTCCTTTAACATGATTGGCTAGGTTTGCTTCATAGATGTATTTCCTTGATTTACCTGAGCTGTTATTTTGTTTACATGCAGATATCCGACCACAAGATTAACAGTACCCAGTACACAATAGATCACACAGCATTGTCCATGGTACTCCTGGGTCATGACAGTGAATTATGGGAGTTGTTTCTATATCATGAATTGTTTAATATTAAGCATAAAGTCACCTACAATATGGCCAACACAGCACTGCCTGTGCGCTTATTGTCTTAGACGTTCTCATGCCTGCGGGATCACGTTGGCTTGCTTTGATTGACAGCTACATAATAGCTTTGTTGTGGCTAATGGAGGATGTGTCTCTTTCTCTCTGCTCAGCCGTTTTGCTCGCTGCACCTACAACTGCAGATGTCAGAGAACCCGTACCTCTCAGGCTCCATCTCCACCAAGAGCTCGGCGCCGGGAGTCATCGTGGCTACAGGTAAATGGAAAACCTGAGCGACATGTGTGGGACTGTCATGTTCGGTTGCTGTTCTGTATGTCGGTGAGAAACTAAAATGTTGCTTGATACTTCAGGCTGGTCAGTAAGAATGCTTTCACACCAGAGCTTTTGCTGTTCGCAGTCAGAGATGTGTCCTGTTAGTTGGTGTTGAAAGTGGTTTTTGGCATCAATTGAAAAAGTGATATGACATTTGATTCCTCTCAGCTTTGCAATGAGCAGTTCACCCTAAATTACAAAAACGAACCACAATAGAAAATTCTGTCGTATGTCAACTCCGTGGAGCATAAAATAATGAAATGTCCATACAGTGGAAGTCAATCATTCTCCAAAATATCTTCTTTTGTGTTCTGCAGAAAAAAAGTCATGCAGGTTTAGAATTTTAGAGAATTTTAATATCAAATCTGATAATGAGCAGCTTGAATGTGTTTTAATGCTTAATTTGCTAACTACTGTAGCAGAAGTGACCAGCCAAATTTAAATCTCACTTGTGCAGGTTTTGTTACACTTCCCTAGCCTGGAAATCCAGACCTAAATCTAAAAGATTAATGGTCTGGCATCGACTAATGAAAATCGGCCAGCTCGAGGGGCGGCACCCAGCATGCATTTGAAAATCTCACTGCACGCAATTGGATAACACTACGACCAATCACAACAAGCCCCATACGCTTAGCTACCAGCGGAGATAACTGGTAGATTAGACTCTTGCCGTATCCGGTCGGCAAAACAGCAAAAACATCCTTCTTGCAAAGGAACGATTCGAGTGCCGTCTTCTGTTCCTCTTTTAGATAAAAATCCAAGTCAAACTCGTTCATTCTAGCGGCCAAAGCCGTTTCAAACAACTGGTGTTCATCCATAGCCATCTTGCAATGTTTACTAATGACTTCGACGTCACAGCGCTGTCGTCATCTGTTTAGCTCGCCTCTGGCCCACCTATATCAGATAACCCGATGTGATTGGTGCAGCTCGGATACAAGGGCATATTTAATGAGCTCCATTACTCAACGCCAGAGTAAACTCGCTGAGCAAATTCAGCTTGTGCTCTCGCAAGAACTCTGGATTCCCAGGGTAACACTTCCCTGCTATTAGAACAAACTAATGCAGTTCCATGCAGTTATCAATGTACAGAAATGCACATTATTCTCTTATATGAATGTCTTCATATTTCGTTTTTTTTGGCTTATGCAATGGCCTTGATGCATGTTCGAGGCCATGCACCAAAATGTTGTAATGGTATGTAAAACCATTACAATTTTCCTGTTTTCCACAGAAATATCCATCAACAGTTTTCAAATTGATAGTGTCATAACTCATTTCTCATTTGTGTTGTACTTTAATGGGTGGCCAGGTGTTAAATATTTGTCATGAAATCACCTCAAGTGCAATCATTTATTAAATATACAGGATTTCTCTAAACATAAACATCTCTCTCATTTCACATCTCCAGCGGGTTTGCTGTTGAAGTTTTCACTCGAAGGAAATAAACTAATTTCTCACAGGCAACTCAAGGACGTACAGTCACTTCCTCTCAGTTCATTCTGACAGTCTTAGAAGACAGGGCAACAGCACACAGCAGAGGCGACTGCAGGCGGTTATACGCTAGTCATCATGTTTGTGTGCGTAGGCGTAAAACAACATCGACGCAACAAAACTACACAAGAGTATCAGTTCATCTGTGAATATGCAGCACTCTTTCCTTATCTTTCTCGTTCGCTCTACTGTAATTCAGAGTCGTTCCCAGAGGGAAATTTTGTTGCTCAGAACTTTCTCTTGTAGAGCTTCAGAACACTGACTCAGATGTTTCTCCTAAAATTCACAAAAATTAGACATTTGTTTTCATGCAGTAAGAGTTTACAGATATAAAATGAGTGTGGATAATATACAGTAGCTCAGACCATTTGCTCTTGGATGAGTAGAAGTGTTTGAGTTCATATTGAAATATTTTAATAGCCTACTTTTATTCTGCAAGGATGCATTATACTGATCAAGAGAGACCGTAAATACATTTAGAATGTTACAAAGTGAACAAAATACATGAAATAAATGAAATACATTTAAATGCTTTTCTTTTGAACTTTCTATTCATCAAATAATCCTGAAAATAAAGTATCATGGTTTCTACAGAAATATTAAGCTGCAAAACTGTTTTCAACACTGATAATAATAAATGTTTCTTGAGTAGCAAATCATCATATTAGAATGATTTCTGAAGGATCATGTGTCACTGAAGACTGGAGTAATGATGCTGAAAATTCAGCTTTGCATTACAAGAATAAATTTCGTTTTAAAATATATTAGAATAGTTTACAATAATTTTAAATTGTAATAATATTTCACAATGTTTCTGTTTTTACTGTATTTTTGAACAAATACATGCAGCCTGGGTGAGCAATAGAGACTCAAAAACATTAAAAAAAATATTTTAATGATAGTGCATATCATTGTTTTTGTCAGGATGTGAGGGAACATTGCAGTCAGAGCTGAGTGTGTTTGTTTATGTGTTTATTGTGTATATATATTGAGCTTGTATGAGCATGAATTGAGCAAATATTGAACCATACTGCCTGACCTCAATTACAAAGGCTGCTTATTCAAATATAAATACATATTTGTTGGTTTATGGATTAATGTGGCATGCTGGTTTTTACTTTGTTTCATTATTTAACACAAATGTTTTTTATGATTTATTTCCTAGGAAATATTGGCTCCGAACTGTCTTACAATAATGTGGCTATGTTCATTTCATCAGACGCAGGCAATAACTGGAGACAGGTATGGCTGCTTCACACCTCTGTACTAAAAATATCTGTTCTAATTTATCAAGATTCATATGTATGTATGTATGTGTATGTGTATGTGTATGTGTATGTGTATGTGTATGTGTATGTGTATGTATATATATATATGTGTGTGTGTGTGTGTGTGTGTGTGTGTGTGTGTGTGTGTGTGTGTGTGTGTGTGTGTGTGTGTGTGTGTGTGTGTGTGTGTGTGTGTATATATATATATGTGTGTGTGTGTGTGTGTGTGTGTGTGTGTGTGTGTGTGTGTGTGTGTGTGTGTGTGTGTGTGTGTGTGTGTATATGTATGTGTATATGTATGTGTGTATATATATATATATATATATATATATATATATATATATATATATATATACACACACACACACACACACACACACACACACACTATATAATTCCCATTCTGTTATTTCATAGTTTCAACTTTTGACTGATAGTATACATTTTCATTTAACTTTTTAACAGATTTTATTTCGTTTTTTATCCAAAGGGACATAAAAATCAGCAAAAACACAATTCTTATGAAAGAGCCAATAATTGCAAAACCGAAAAGGTTAAACCAGAGTGCAAAAGCTAGCATAAAAAAACGAAAAGGCATCTTTACACAGCTGAGTTAAGGCTGCTCTGTGCCTGCTCAAAATTTTGTGTAAAGACGCAATGCAGCATGAAAGCCAGACTAAATTATACCTGCCCTGATCCACCTCAGCCCCTAGTATAACAATATGCAGTCAAAATTGTTGTGTAAATGCATTTATGAGCAGCATTAAGCAGTCTGTGTAAAGACACCTAATTGCCACTTCAGAAGCGCTTCTGTGCCGCCTTTGCAGTGTAAATTTGGCATTTGTTTGCAAGGAAAGTACTCAAATTTGTTTAATATGCAAACTACCTTTAGGGGCTTTCGCACCGGAAGAACCTTTTCATAGTTCCTAGAACCATTGGCAGAAGTACCCGGATTCCGGCGTGTTCGCACCACAGGAACTAGGAATGATTTTAGTTCTATGAACTCCTTTAGGTGGAACTAATTTAGCTCCTACTTCAGAGTAGGTTCTAAACCAGCACTATAGGAACTACCAGTGATGTAAGTGTACGCTGATTGGCCGAACGCACACGAAACACCAGCACCCGCCATTTAAAAAAAAGCTGTGTAATCACATAGATTATAGCTTATATATTTACTCCACAAATTACGAACATGGAAAACAGTGATAGATGGACCTCTCAACCTTTATGCTAAGGGAGAAAATCCAACGCAACTTTGAGGGGACCAAGCGATTATGTATTTCTGCTCAGCTAGCAACACTGGACATCAACCACACGGCAAACGCCAGTACCCTTTCATATACTGTCTACTTTCTATGTATAAAAGTTCTATCTAATATCGTATTAGACTGGACTGTTTGACAGGTCGTAAACTAATGAACACGGAGAATGCGAGCACTGTGGCTCAGGCTGGCATTCTCATCGCTGTCAAAATAAAGGTCCGCTGCGCCATCAAAATAAAAGTCACAACAACAAGCACGGCTTATATCACTTCAGAGTTCCTACTGACGGTGCGAATGCAACCAGGAAAATGTTCATAAGGAAACCATTAGTTCTCTGGGAACCACGCTGGTGGCTAGTTCCTAGAACTACCCGGTGCGAAAGCCCCTTTTGTTCCGATTTGTTCAATAACATGAAAATAACTCCATGTTGTTCTTCCCATGATGCAGATTTTTGAAGAAGAGCACAACGTGTGGTTTTTGGACAAAGGTGGAGCTTTGGTTGCCGTGAAGCAGCCCACTGTGCCAACTAGACATCTTTGGTAGGTGAAAATAAGTTTGATTCTGCCAGGTTTATTCATGCTGGTTTGATGAAATTCCTGCTTCACTTGCTTCGGTCGGCACTCTGTGTCAGTTCTGTGTTATTGAGATTGTTGAAGAAAACAAAAAAAAAACACCTTGGTGTGGGTCGAACATGCTCCCTACAAGAATAAAAATGAAACAGCAGGACACAAAGGCTGCCAAATAGCAGATTGGAATCAGTTTTTATGTGACGAACCATGGGAAGTGTTCCATATTAAAGCCTCCCACTTATCCCCCCTGAGTTCACACATTGGTTCCTCCTTCAAATTGGCCCTCCCTGGTTTTGCTTCAGTGATGTTTAATCCTCCAGAGTCTTAAATCTTTTCTCTCTTATCACTCGAAGCGTTTGGCTTTAGTTTTAGGCCCACTGAAGTGTGGCAGCTTCATTTTTTAGTTCTCTTAAACAACTCAAGCAAGACAGTAAGTGGAGTCACAACTGTGGAGGGCAGTCGTGTCATTTCCTGCAAGTATGACTTCAAATAACAGCCCTGACTGCATGTTCTCTTAATGGATACATGTCAACACTGCCTCAGACTGTTGCTTTTAGCAGACCGGAGACAACTTGGAGGCGACTTTGCCACCACGCTTCAGTCCTTTCAGTGCGACCTTGTCACACATGATACTATACTGTTTGCACCTGTGAAATGATGTTGATAAGCTGTCAGAAAGTATCATGATCAAACTTTCAGGAAGAAAGTTCTCCAGCTCTTACTTGCTTGTACTCCCTCCTACCTAAGATGTCAAAAACTTTTTTTTTTCTTAAAGCTTTTTTTTCATGTTGTTTATTGTTTTTTTACATTCTTTTTCAATGTAAACGTACGCCAGACGGCCATCTTTAACTGTTAAGCTTGTGTCTCTTGCAATGTTTTGCACATTCTAAAACATTGCATCCCAAGCATTCTAAAAACGCGGAGCTCAAGTTAGGAGTTCAACTTTTTTAAAAACATGTCTCTATACTTTGCGCTTTTTCCGTTCCACTGACCTGCGTCTCCCTAAGTTTTTTAAAGGACAAGTTCGGTATTTTACACTTAAAGCCCTGTTTACAGATCGTTTCTGATGAAATAGAACGGTTAAGATAAAAATGTGGACACATGCTGCTGTCCCGAGATTTTTAGGTTTCTTTCGCTCCCCCCATTTTCATCAGAAACGATCTGTAAACAGGGCTTTAAGTGTAAAATACCGAACTTGTCCTTTAATAGCAAAAATGTGTTCTGTGAAAAAAAAAAGTTTAACACCAGAAGAAGAAAAAAGTGCAAGATCCAGAGACACGTTTTTAAAAAAGTTGAACTACTTTTGAGAGCCGCATTTTTAGAAAGCCGTCATGCGAGAGAGAAAGAGAGGCTGCAAAATATGCGAGTGCAACGGTTAAAGGCATCCATCTAGCATATAATATGTATAATTATGTATAATATTGTGCTATCCCCTGGCTCATCTGTTATATAGCCGGTTTTTTTTTTTTTTTTGCAGAATTTTTTTTTTTTGTATAAGCCATTATCTGTGCATTTCCAAATAAAGTATTTGGCTTTGGGCACATCCATAATTTCTAGACTTTTAAAAAATCTTTTAAAACAAAACACTTTTGAAAAAAACATTTAAACAGAAACAGGATAGGTTGACTAAATAGAGTAAATTGGACATTTGACACAGTAATGCTAAATTAAAACATATCTGACAAACTTAACACTATTCGAAACCCTCATGACATTTGTTCTTCTATTTGAAGTTTTGTCATCCACTGACATTTGAACATCTCGATGTCTGCTGCAGGATCAGCTTCGATGAAGGTCGTCAGTGGACTCGACACAGTTTCTCAGCCATGCCGCTGTTCGTGGATGGTGTTTTGGTGGAGGCAGGTGCAGAAAATCACATCATGACGTAAGTATATAGAGGTTTGTGTTTGATCGCCATCTCACACAGGCTGTGCATCCTCATTATGTCCTATTTTTCGAATAGATTCCTCTGAGCTCTGCTCGTTCAAGAGATACACTCATGAGAAAAGGTTAATTAATCAGACTCCTCCTAAGCTAATGTTGTTAGTCTCAGTGAACCAACAGCATTTCTCATTATGTCTCAGTGATGGTACTGTATCTAGTTTAACAGGGTCATTTTGTACTTTTTAATTATTACTTTAAAAACACATTAAAGAATCCTTGCAGTTTTGGATAGGATAGAATGGAAATGATCAGGTTTATTGTTAAATATAATCTATAGCTAACACTGGAATCCTGCATAAAGATCTACAGAGCTGTTGGTGCTACCTAGTCTCAGCCTCAGTCACGACTACAGACTAAAAAACAAAACAGTTTTAGTGGGCGGACCTTGGCCAGTTACAGTAGTTATAGAGCCCATGTTTTATGTCGTTAGGCAAAGGTCTGGTATATGTATTTCTTCTATTTATGAATATACTGTGTCTGGCTGTCTCATTATTGTCTTCGCCATAACTTTACTTTGTAACTATCTATATTAACATTGTAAATCTTTGTTCTGTTTGTTTGCCATGCTTAAAATGTCATGATTAAAAATAAGAGAATTAAAGAACTGTCAATAAGAATAAACAAATATGAACAATTGCATATTCATTTATTTATTTATTTATTTATTGCATTATCCAAGTTAGTCAGGACAGTATATTATATATCAGAGTGCATTTCTACAAGAGTGAACGATATGGGCCATTAAATTGTTCACTCTGAATTCAGATAATACTATTAAACCTATACCGTGCACTTTATAGAATACAGGGAGCAATTTTATACATAGCTAATGAAGTAACCCAGGATTGCCCGGCCTCTGGAGATGTACCTTTTTGCAAAGTTTAATTCCAATGCATACATTACACGCCTGAACCAGCTAATGAAGGTCTCCTGGTTCACTTGAAAATGAGTGAGTAGTTTGAGAGTTAATCCTTTCTTTGTCTATTGGCAGGTTTTTTGGACACTTCAGCCACCGGTCTGAATGGCAGCTTATCAAAATTGACTACAAGTCCATATTTACCAGAAGGTGCACAGAGGGAGACTACCAAACCTGGCACCTGCATAACCAGGTGATTTTTTTTTTTTTTTTTAAGGGAAGGGAGGGGAGGGGGCAATGAATTGTAGCTGACTTTAATATTTTCTTAGGGTGAGCCATGCATAATGGGCCAAAAGCAGATCTACATGAAGCGTCGTCCTGGAAACTACTGCATGGTGGGATGGGACAACTCCAGGATCCTTTCTGCAGAACCCTGCATCTGCAGAGCACATGACTTTGAGTGGTGAGTGAACAGCACACTTCACCAACTTAACCAGTTTAAGCTTAATATATCCACCCAGTGATCCAACAGCTGAATCTGTCAGGCTTTAGTTTAGAGTCCAGTTCTCACTATTACCTAACATAAACTATGACTTTTGCCTAAATAAACTCCTAATTCACTGCTTATTAATAGCTAGTAAGGTAGTTGTTAAGTTTAGGTATTGGGTAAGATTGAAGAATGTAGAATATGGTCATGCAGAATAAGGCATTAATATGTGCTTTATAAGTACTTATAAACATCCAATACGCTAGTAACATGCATGCTAATAAGCAACTAGTTTATAGTGAGAACTGGACCCTCAACTGAAGTGTTACCACTGAATTTAGTACAATGGGCAATGATTCCCTGCATACATGTATATCTTTTCCTCTGCTTCTGAAGAGACTGTCTTAAAAGCTTTAATTTACTTTAGATTGGCTGTGTTATTAATTTGATCTGACACCAATTAAAAGAAGGTCTCAAAAGTAGACTGATTGTAATTATATGCTGATCACAGTTGAGGAGATGTTATCTTAATTTAGACATTTGATTATTATTATAGGTATGCTTATACTAATTCATTCACATTGCTGGTCACATTCTCACGAACCTACTAGTCTTAGTCTCACTAGTCCTAAACTAGTCATTCTCACTAGTCTCACTAGAACTCACTAGTCTCACTAATCAAAGTGTGAAAAGTTTCAAACATTGATAATAAAAAGAAATGTTACTTGAGCAGGAAATCAGCATATTAGAATGATTTCTGATGGAACATGTGATACTGAATACTGGAGTAACGATGTTGAAAATTCAGCTTTGCCATCACAGGAGAGTATTACAGTATTTTGAAATATTAAAATATAAATGTATAATAATATTTCGCAATATTACAGTTTATACTGTATTTTTATTAAATAAATGCAGCCTTTATGAGTATGAGAAACGCATACAATAAAAAAAATCTTTCCGACCCCAAACTTTTGAATGGTAGTGTATGCCTGAAGCTCCCATATCAACCTCCCATTGGCCTTAGTATGAGTCCAGATCACAAATGTATGCTAACATCATAATAAAACTACCCATAATATACTAGAGTGAACTATTTTAAAAGCAAAAACAGTTTAAACAGAGCAAGACCTGAAACTCTTTAAAACAGAGTTTTATATCCTAGTCTGCTCTTCAGGTGGGCTCGCAGGTATTTATAAAACCTTCATGTTTTGTTCACTGGGATCCAGGAGCTGTTTTCAAAGATCTCAGAATAGACATAGTGCTTCTACAGCAGTGGGCTGGTTAACCCCTTCTGTAGGGTCAGTGTAGATGGGATCAAGATGCATGACAGACAAGCTTTTGAAGTCCACAGGGCTAAAAGAGGATGAGAAGATTGAGGTTCTTTATCATCATAGTCTTTTGTTGTCTGTCTGGAGCTCCTTTTAAAGTATATATAAATACTTTGGGATCTATATCATTTATCACATTTGCAGACCAAGTGTTCCATCTTCTTCCAACAACACACCGTGTATCCTAACTTTCTCTTTAGTACATTCTCCTGTCCTGTTCAGTCTTGGTTTAGCAGTTAAAACCCTTGGAAACCCAGTGGAGGGATCTAAAAATGCTTTCAGAGATGTGTTGATTCATCTTCTCTAAATGCAAGTAGTCCGCAAGATGCCTCTTTAATTTGCCCAGTACTTTGATTCTAATGATAGAATTTTTCATTAAACAATTCTTTGTTCAAAATATGAAACGGAAGGACCCCCTAAAATGATGATTTCTTTGCGAGGACCTTCTTCACGAAATAAGAAAAATTCCTAAAGTCAGCTTGTTAATGTTAATGCAGCTTACAACTGAAATCGGCTGAAAATCGACATCTGGGATGACATCTTAACTTGTTTCTACATTGACTTGATTTTATCCTTTGAAGTTTGCACTTACATATTCCTGCCAGACTCTGTATATGTTTACACCATTACCTCTGCCGTCACAGTTATCTTCTCTTGATAACTGTGATAAATATATAATTCTACATTCCATGTCATTTATATAAAAGCTCTGCAGCGCATAATTTGGAAGGAAACATTGATTCCCTTTTCTGTCAAGGGAAATTATTATATAAACATTTTATCTTTACTGCATTTATTTTTGACAGAGGGCAGTCGAGAAAGGAAAGGAGCTTAGGAATTACTAAACAAGGCCATTTTGCAAGCTGGACTCAAACCTGCATCTTGAAATGAGCACTAGCCATTAAGGATTATTAGCCTTAACTAAGTGATTTAAACAATACATTTCAAGATGTTGTCTTACAAGCAGGACCTTAGCTATAGAGTGTCTGGGGTGCAGATTGTTGCTGTGGGATCTCCTTGGTTGAAATCACATTCCGGGTGAAGTTGTTGCAGGGGCGATTTTAAGATTCTGATATTAGGGGAGCTCAGGTCCCAAATATGAGGTTCTACACTAGCTAAGTCAATCCCTGAATGTTGATCAAATCATTTTAACTAACCAGCTAGTATTCATTCATATTCATTAAAGTCAGTAATTACTCAACCTCATGTTGTTCCAACCCCGTAAGACTTTCGTTCATCTTCGGAACACAAATTAAGATATTTTTGATGAAATCTGAGAGCTGGCTCACTATGGTGGCTCATAGGCTGCTATGTAATTTCATCTGCCGGCCCAGAAAAGTTAGTAAAGACAGTTTAAATAGTCCAAGTGACTACAGTGCCCAAACCTTAAGTTTAACAAGCGACGAGAACACTTTTTGTGCGCAAAAAACAAACAAAAACTTTATTCAACTATTCATTTTCTTCTGTGTGGGCCTCTGACATGAGTTAACGTGAGCGCCTTGAAAGATGGGTCTCGATGTAGTGTTTAAAATGGTTCTAAAGTGTGCATTTCCTGGATGTTCGAATCGTGAGAAACCAACGAGAAAACGTAAAAGTGCCTTACCAATGCCGCAAAATGAATGGCTTACCTTTCACACTTTCCCATCAAATGATCGTGAGCGTCATCTTCTCAGTTCTCGCGTATGCGTCGTGGCTCTCGTGAACTCAAGTCAGAGACCCACACAGAAGAAAATGAATAGTTGAGTAAAGTCATTATTTTTGTTTTTATTTTTTGTTTTAAAGTCTTACGAGGTTGGAACAACATGAGGGTGAGTAATTACTGAAAGAATTAAACATTTTGGGTGAACTAGCCCTTTAAGAATATAGAAAAACCTTATATTACTGTTATTTTCTAGGCTGGAAATATGTGTAATCTGTCTTATCCATTTTCTTTTCTCTTTTTTTATCAATTTGAAACTATGAATTTGCCAATTTATAACTCAAGTGACATCAAAACCACAAATGCCTTTACATAAAGATAATAATTTTATGTCACTGCGGAGTCAACTCACGTGATGTTTCTCTGTCTGAGCAGATTAAATACAGAGATGCAAACTCATCAGTGGTGTAAAACATTTTAATCACATGTAATGTGTATTTTATTATTTTTTAACTCCGCAGTTGTGCAGTAAAATATTAACTTTACAAGATCTACATTTCTCATTTTCGTTCATAGAGATAACATGGAAAATGTGCCATGCTTTAGTGGATGATTTCTGTCACCTGGTGGAAAACAAACACTTTTGAATGAGGAATATGACATGAAATTGTCAATATAACCAATAGATGGCAGCAGAGGACCATTTATTAGCTCATTTTCCTTTTATAAGTCTTTTCACGCATTTTGCTTTTGGATTTATTATAAAATTACTATTATAACACATTTTTAGCAAACCTTTTTACCTTTAAAAAAAAAAAAAATTACCTGGGGCGTCTCCAGTCGACACCCAAGCCTCTACAATCGACACTTAATAATCTGGGGCATCTACAATCGACACCCAATAATCTTTAGGGTGCTTTCACACCTGCCTCATTTAGTTCGGTTGAATCGCACTAGAGTTTGTTTTACCCATTGGTGCGGTTCGTTTGGGTAGGTGTGAATGCGGCAAACGCACTCAGGTGCGCACCAAAAGCGGACCAAACAAGCGTACCGAGACCTCCTCGAAGAGGTGGTCTCCAGTTGCCGTAGTCAGCTTGGCTGTGCATTATGGGATGAGGAGAAATGTTTGTTGACAGTTTGCACTTTAAGCATGGCAGCTCGCGGACAAACTTGGAGTTGTGAGGAGGTGCGGAGCCTGATAGAAATTTGGTCTGATGACCATATTAGGTCCCAACTGTCAAAAACAATTTTAAAGAGAGAAAGGGCACAACATTACCTGATGGAACTTTGGTAATTTTTTTGGACGATGAGCATGTTTAGTGTTTAGCAACATTAATGCATGCCTCCTCCTTGAAGTGACTTGCGATGCGCCTTCGCCGCGTGCAGCGCATTAACACATTATTTTCGAGCCGCATCCTCGCTTCATTATCAAATATTATTGTTTTTTTTAAGTGGTGTAGACAAACTATATAATAAAATATGACCAGGGATACAATCAGCCCACGCAGTCGTCTCTCCATAGTAAACAGTGGCGTGTTGTCTGCTGGATTTTCCACCTCTTTGTTTACTTCCGGGAGTTCTGTTGGAATTTTCCTGTGGGTTAATTCTGACCAATCGAAGTGCAGTTATGGAAATGCGCATAGCTGTCAACCCTCCCGTTTTTTTCCGGGTTTCTCACGTATTTTAGCTCTTTTCCCGCTGTTTTCCCGTTTTAGTATTTTCCCGTAAAATATCCCGTATTTTTACACACTGATTGTGTTAACTCAGAACACGCAACTATCTGTGTCTGTGAAGTGGCTTGCACTTGGGTTGCTAGACCTCCAGTTAAGCAGGTGGCAGTATACAGACAGTAGCTTAGGCTACCATCAAAGAAGAAGAAGACAGTCGTAGCGGCGCGAGCGGGAGGAAGAGGGAAGAAGTAGCGGGAAGTGAACTTCAAGGAGAGAAGAGTAGATGAGTGCGATGTGCGATGATGGATCAGGACGCCGACGGCCAAAATCACATAATTAACCACCAATTCTTTGAGTTCTTTCTCACTCTGTCTCCCAACATTAAGTTAAAACACGTTGTAGCAAATGAAAATGTGTAAGTAATGTTTATTTTGTTCATAAATAAAGCACTTTAAACATATCCATTGGTCTGTAATTCTTAAATATATATTGTGTAGTTATAAACTCTTTATAGACTGTTAATGATTAGTGCTTTTTTTTAAAGTTTGTGGGTAAGAATCGTGTAAAAAAAAATCCCTTATTTTGGGGATGGATTCCGGGAAATCTCCCTTATTTTCAATGTTCAATGTTGATAGCTATGGACATGCGTTCAAGACACATCTGGCCAACGAGTGATGTGGATGTTGTCACATGACTGCATTTTGGTTTGTTTTATCAACTCATAAACTGATTCGGACCAGAGCGATCAGTGTGGTGTGAAAAGGAACCAAAATGCTACAATGTATAATTTTCGCCCTTGGTCCGGACCAAATGAACGGAACTACAGATGTGAAAGCACCCTTATACTCTAGCTCTTGCGTCTACAGTTGACAACTGGCCTCAAGTTCCTTTCTTGTTCCCCTTACTAAATTCCTTGCTGCGCAGCAATAATCGACAAACAGACTTCAGCAAATGTCCTTTAAATGCTTTAATCACGGCCGGGGGATCTCAGAGCAGTTCTCCAGAGAATCTCCCAAGAAGAAGCAAGGTCGGAGGATCTCAGACAAATTCCATTGAGAATCCCACCAGCAAACAGAAATACATAATTTCTATACAATTTGTTTGGTTCTTCATAGACAAGTCCTCTTGTTACTAGGTAACCACAAGGTTTCAAGTTTAAGTCAAGTCAAGTATTTGTATAGCGCTTTTCACAATACAGATTGTATCAAAGCACAGTGTTAAATTAAAATAATACAACAAAGTTTGTTTCAAGAGGAATTTATTGATTGATAAAATTAAATTAAATATCCCCAAAATATCCCCAACTGAGCAAGCCAAAGGCAACAGTGGCAAGGAACCGAAAAACTCCATCAATACCCCTTTTCCACCAACAAGAACCGGGTGCTGGTTCAGAGCTAGAGCTATTGCCAGTTCGGAGTTGGTTCGACTGACGAGGTTATCGATTGCTCCTGTCTGCCTCGCTGCCTGCTGTGAGTGTGTTTGCTCTGTGCTGTAAGCTCCGTCTTAGCCTCGTATTTTCCTTGTTTTGAACCATCATCTACTACAATTACTAGTTGTTTATACTACTACTAAATACAGCTTACCCAACATCGCTAGCTTCCGTTACTACTAGCACAGCACGCTAGTAATTCGCTAGCCTGTAAACGCGCCACCCGTGTGCGCTCAGCTATTTTTATTTATTTATTTTCTCTCGCGCGCTCGCGCCTTTGAGTTCATAAAAGCTCAGGTGAGTAAGAAACACTCAACAAACACGGTGAGTAATGTCTTGTCCTGTTATTATCATGCGTCGCGTCTGAATACGTTGTTGTTTTTGGAGCTCTATCGATTTGATTTATAATTCTTGATTTTTCTCGCTGCCTGCTGTGAGTGTGTCTGCTTCGGTGCTGTAAGCTCCGTCTTAGCCTCGTATTTCCTTGTTTTGAACCATCATTTACTACAATTTCTAGTTGTTTATATTACTACTAAATACAGCTTACCCAACCCTGACATCGCTAGCTTACGTTACTACTAGCACAACACGCTAGTAATTCGCTAGCCTGTAAACGCGCCACCCGTGTGCGCTCAGCTATTTTTATTTATTTATTTTCTCTCGCGCGCTCGCGCCTTTGAGTTCAGAAAAGCTCAGGTGAGTAAGAAACACTCAACAAACACGGTGAGTAATGTCTTGTCCTGTTATTATCATGCGTTGCGTCTGAATGCGTTGTTGTTTTTGGAGCTCTATCGATTTGATTTATAATTCTTGATTTTTCTCTTTAAACTCGCTTACAACGAACATTTTCTACTTTTCCTCACTGAGAAGCACTAATGTTACTGCTCAAACCTCATTGTTACAACGCGGACTGTTGAGCAGACGCGTCTCAAGCCTATTAGTGATCCAACGCTGCATACTCTTAAAGGTTATGTCCGTGGATCACGGCTGAACGCGTCTTCTCCACACTCACTTATAAACAAACATTTTTTTTTCGCCTATCGTGCGTCTACTCTACACCCCTACCACTAAAAAACCTCATAGTTACAACGCGGACTGTTGAGCAGACGCGTCTCAAGCCTATTAGTGATCCAACGCTGCATACTCTTAAAGGTTACGTCCATGGATCACGGCTGAACGCGTCTTCTCCACACTCACTTACAAACAAACTTATAATATAAATTAGTATTAATATTGATAGCATCACTGGTAGCTTTGTTGCTAACTCACTGTCCATCTGTTAAAATGGCGAATATATCAGATGAAAGTAGTCTACCGCTTGGTGCAGGTGAGGACACATTTGAGCTTCACGCACTGCAGTCTGAGCTGGAAGCTGTTGAGAAACAGATCCACAACCTTTTATTGAGACAGGCCGAGCTGAGAGACCGGTGTTTGGCTCTTGAAACATCACGCGCCGATGCACACAAATCAGTGTTTAACGTTACTAGCCCGCTGACTCCGACCGCGTCTACTCCGTGCGTTCCTCAGCATCGGTCGAAATCAGCCATGGTCTCGTTCACTCCGGCTCCAACACGCCACCATGAAGCCTGGGTGGTTCCGCAGCGGAAGACGCGAGTCAGGTTTAGACCAAGACTTTCTCCGACCCTCCCGGTTTTCGAGTTATCGACACAAAACCGCTTCTCCCCTCTACGCGAAACAGAACGCGATGCTGTGATCATCGGCGATTCCATCGTTCGGCATGTACACGCTACGTTAGGTAAAAGTAAGGTGCAAAGTCACTGCTTTCCTGGTGCTCGTGTTTCTGAAATCGCTGCTCGCGTTCCCGAGATCCTGAACGGTGACAAGCGCGTCGGAACTGTCGTCCTGCACGCGGGAGTGAACGACATCAGGCTGCGCCAGACGGAGATTCTGAAGAAAGACTTCAGGAATCTAATCGATACGGTACGCAGTACATCGCCTGAAACAACGATCATTGTGTCAGGACCGCTTCCCACGTACCGACTAGGGCATGAAAAGTTCAGCAGATTATTTGCGCTAAATGAATGGTTAATGTCATGGTGCAATGAGCAGAAACTGCTCTTTGTAAATAATTGGAATCTGTTTTGGGAGCGTCCTAGGCTTTTCCGTGCTGATGGCTTACACCCAAGCAGATTCGGAGCGGATCTTCTGTCAGATAACATCTCCAAAATGTTAAATACCCTTTGACTAGTAACCAAAAGTCCAAATCATAGTCTCTGCTGCACCAATTCAACTGATATAAATACTAGTGTAGAACATTGCATAGAAACCGTGTCTATTCCTCGTTTAGTGAGATCAAATAATAAATCTAATGCAGGATCTAGGAAAAATCTAATTGTTATTAAAACAGAAAATGTTGCTATTAGTAAACAAAAAGTATTTCTAAAGCTAGGTCTTCTAAACATTAGATCACTCACACCTAAGGCAGTTATTGTAAATGAAATAGTCACAGATAATAGCTTCGATATACTTTGCCTTACTGAAACCTGGCTTAAACCAAATGATTATTTCGGTATTAATGAGTCTACTCCTCCTGGATACTGTTATAAGCATGAGCCCCGTCTGATTGGTCGTGGCGGTGGTGTTGCAACCATTTATAAAGATATTCTAAATGTTACCCAGAAAACGGGTTATAAGTTTATTTCATTTGAAGTACTTGTACTAAATGTTACGCTCTTAGATGTTAGAAAAACATCCCTATTATCTCTAGCCTTGGCTACCATATATAGACCGCCAGGGCCTTACGCTGATTTCCTAAAAGAGTTTGCAGATTTTCTCTCAGACCTATTAGTCAATGTCGATAAAGCACTAATTGTTGGAGATTTTAACATACACGTAGATAATCCAAATGATGCGTTAGGAGCTGCGTTTACAGATTTATTAAATTCATTTGGGGTCAAGCAAAACGTCACCGGACCAACACATCGTCTTAATCATACACTCGATTTAATTATATCACATGGAACCGATCCAACCGATATAGATATCATTCCACAAAGTGATGAAGTCACTGATCACTACATGGTAACTTGCATATTATGTACTGCTGTAATATGTCATGCGGCCTCGCGTTATCAACCAGGCAGAACAATCCTCCCATCCACCATAGATAATTTCTCAAATTGCTTATCTAATCTGTCTCAGCTGCTGCCTGAACCCAAACAAACAGATGAACTAGAAGAACTAACTAGCACTATGAGCACCATTCTCTCTAGAACATTGGATGTGGTTGCACCTATTAAATTAAAAAAGGTCAGAGAGAAAAATAAAGCACCATGGTATAACAATACTACGCATGTTTTAAAGAGAGAAACGCGTATTTTAGAGCGTAAATGGAAACAAACTAATTTAGAGGTCTTTAGAATCGCGTGGAAAGACAGTATGTCACGTTATAAAAAGGCCCTAAAAGCGGCCAGGGCTGAGCACCTCCGCAAACTAATAGAAAACAACCAAAACAATCCAAGGTTTTTATTTAACACCGTGGCTAGACTAACAAATAAACAGACGTCACCCGAACAAAATATCCCGTTACAGTTCAGTAGTAATGATTTCATGAACTTCTTCACTGAGAAAATAGAAAGCATCAGAACCACAATTGTAAACGTTCAATCTTCAATCGCGCCTTATAATTCAGCTTCAATTATCACCCCGAAAGAACAATTACAGTGCTTTGCAACTATAGAACAAAAAGAGTTAAATAAACTTATCACTTCATCTAAAACAACAACATGTTTATTAGATCCTATACCAACTAAACTACTGAAAGAAGTGTTACCTGTAGTGGAAGATCCTCTCCTCAATATTATTAACTCGTCTTTATCTGTAGGTCATGTTCCAAGAACATTTAAACTGGCAGTTATAAAACCTCTCATTAAGAAACCACAATTAGATCATAATAATCTAGCAAATTATAGACCCATTTCAAATCTTCCATTTATGTCTAAAATATTAGAAAAAGTGGTGTCCGCTCAACTGGGCTCTTTCTTGCAACAAAATGAGATCTATGAAAAGTTTCAGTCTGGATTCAGACCGCATCATAGCACTGAAACTGCGCTCGTTAAAATCACAAATGATTTACTTTTAGCTTCTGACCAAGGCTGTATCTCAATACTAGTTTTACTTGATCTTAGTGCTGCGTTCGATACTATAGATCATACATTACTCTTAGATCGACTACAAAATTATACTGGTGTTCAAGGACAAGCACTAAGCTGGTTCAAATCATACCTATCTGACCGCTACCATTTTGTCTATTTAAATGGAGAAAAATCGATCATAACTCCAGTAAACTATGGAGTGCCGCAGGGATCTGTATTAGGCCCTCTGTTATTTTCAATATATATGATGCCACTTGGAAATATTATAAGGAAACATGGAATTAGTTTCCATTGTTATGCTGATGACACTCAAATATATATTTCATCAAGGCCGGATGAAAACGCAAAATTTTCCAAATTGACAGAGTGTGTTAAAGATATAAAAGATTGGATGACCCGTAATTTTCTTTTATTAAATCCAGACAAGACAGAGGTAATACTTATCGGTTCAAAAAACCGCCCACAAAACCTCGCACAATACAACTTTAACATCATAGGATGTCCTGTTACTTTATCTTCTACAGTAAAAGACCTGGGTGTCATACTCGATTGCAACCTGTCTTTTGAAAATCATATTTCATATGTTACAAAAACAGCATTTTTCCACCTTAGAAACATTGCTAAGCTACATAATATGCTATCAGTTTCTGATGCAGAAAAGTTAGTTCATGCATTCATGACCTCGAGACTGGATTACTGTAATGCTTTACTAGCTGGTTGTCCTGCATCCTCAATAAACAAGCTACAATTAGTCCAAAATGCCGCCGCTAGAGTTCTTACTAGATCAAGAAAATATGATCATATAACACCGATTTTATCATCACTGCATTGGTTACCTATAAAGTTCCGTATTAATTACAAGGTATTGCTACTGACTTATAAAGCCCTAAACGGCTTAGCTCCAGTCTATTTAACGGATCTTCTATCGCCCTATAATCCATCGCGCTCTTTAAGATCACTAAATTCAAGGCTTTTGGTCATACTGTACCTACGATATCCAGAACCACCAAAGGAGGGAGAGCATTCTCACATTTGGCTCCAAAACTCTGGAATAGTCTTCCTGATACTGTTCGTTGCTCAGACTCGCTCTCCCAGTTTAAAACTAGATTAAAGTCGCATCTCTTCAGCCAGGCATTCATATAATCCTACAGTTCAAACTACAATCCGGCCTCTAGCTCATAAATGCCAGAGGAGAACTGGCCCCCGACTGAGCCTGGGTTCTCCCAAGGTTTTTTTTTCTCCATTAGGTCACCTGATGGAGTTTTAGGACACCATTAGGTCACTTGATGAAGTTTTTCGGTTCCTTGCCACTGTTGCCTTTGGCTTGCTCAGTTGGGGATATTTTGGGGATATTTAATTTAATTTTATCAATCAATAAATTCCTCTTGAAACAAACTTTGTTGTATTATTTTAATTTAATACTGTGAAGCTGCTTTGATACAATCTGTATTGTGAAAAGCGCTATACAAATAAACTTGACTTGACTTGACTTGACTAAGAACCGGTTTGCGTTTCCACCGGCCAGAGAGCCACAACAGAGCTATATCTTACGTCACTGCATACGTATCATGTTGCCCAGCAACGCTAGTCCGGCAGCGCCAAACACAAACACACCAGACTTGTTCGAGATGCATCGGCTTCTCGCAGAACGATCAGCACATGAAATCAAATCACTGCGAAAGCGATCAAAAAGCACAAGGAGTCGTATGATCTCCAAACACTCCCGCAGCTCTGATCGGTCCACGCTGCTCCGATGCATCTCGAACAAGGCATCAACAATAATAGAAGTTGCGTTACTATGGATGCTCATGGGTTTGCGAAAATAAATCGGCATCCAAACACGGCGAATCCAACGCGTTCGTGCAGCTCGCCGTAACTTACATAGACGGATATTATAATCGAGCTGCTATTTAAAAATGGCGGTCACAAGTTTCTCTTCAGTCTTGTTGGCCACGGTAATCCCGCCCCCAGCCTCTGACGCAAGCGGTTCTTTCTTGGCTCCGTTCTAGACCCTGCAATGATTTGGTGCTACTTAAGAACCAGTTTTTCTGGTTCGGAGCTGGTGCTTTGGCGGTGGAAAAACAAAGAACCGATTTGAAACTAGGCTCTGGCTCCGAACCAGCACCAGCTCTGCCTTGGTGGAAAAGGGGTACAAGTGACCTAATGGTGTCCTAAAACTCCATCAGGTGACCTAATGGAGAAAAAAAAAAACTTGGGAGAACCCAGGCTCAGTCGGGGGCCAGTTCTCCTCTGGCATTTATGAGCTAGAGGCCGGATTGTAGTTTGAACTGTAAGATTATATGAATGCCTCATATAGTTTAGACATCTGTCTAGTTTCATTTCCCATATTTGTTATTTTTACACTCACACAAGCAAAGTAAAAGTTTTCGTCAAAGGGGAACATACATTTAAAAGCATGTGAATGTTGTTCCTGCAAGAAAAACGTCTCGGTTACGGATGTAACCCTCGTTCCCTGAGTGGGAACGGAGACGTTACGTCGGATGACGACGATTGGGGTTTCGCTTAGAAGCCTATCACCTTCGAGTATATAAAACGAGCCAATGGCAATGAAATGCCATGGGTCTGCGGAATTTGCATAGCGTAACTCCGCCCGCCGCAGGGGGTATATAAGGAAGTACGCTAGCAGAATGCAGATATGTCTTCGCTGAGGAGTCGAGACTGGACCCAGGCGTTTTTCAGCGGTACAGCGGAAGTGGCAGGAAGACGTAACGTCTCCGTTCCCACTCAGGGAACGAGGGTTACATCCGTAACCGAGACGTTCCCTTTCGTGGTCACTCCGAGTTACGTCGGATGACGACGATTGGGGTTCCAGTCTAATCACGCCACCTCGGTTGTCTTCCAGTGCCCTGCTTAAGTCTGAGCTCCCTGTTGTGTGACTAGCACGAACGAAGGAGTCCTACTTAACACAGGGATACCAAGGAACACTGGGAAGCATATCTCCAGAGAGAGAGATATGCAATCATGCCCAGCCATTGATGGGGGGGACTTAGAATACACATATGACCCGGAGGGATGCATATGGAATAACGCTGGGGTGTCCAGCCCCAGGTGGAATATTTAAACCCCAGGGGAGGCAAGGTGGCTTGCCAAGGGAAAGACACACGCTCACGAAGAGACTTACAGTGGAATACACATGTGGGGGTCGCCCAGAGGGGGGACCATACACATGGAGGCACCTAGTCAAGCGCAAAAGCTGCGTTATGGCAAAATGGCATAAGTCAGGCGTTGACGTACCAGTGCTGGAGGAACTCAGAGCTTATCAGACTCACCTGAGAAGAAAGTCGCACGTATCCCGTCCGTGGAGAGGAATGGCGAGCAAGCGAAGACACCTGAGCAGAATCTAGCACCGGCTGGTTGAAGCGAGTACATGAGAAGAAACTGGCTCTACTCGGAGATTATAGAATCTCGCGAATGTGTTGGGTGTCGCCCAGCCTGCAGCTCTACAAATGTCTGTTAGCGAGGCGCCATGCGCTAGAGCCCAAGAGGAAGCCACACTACGAGTGGAGTGGGCTTTCACACCAAGGGGGCATTGACGACCTTGCTGCTGGTATGCCAAAGCAATGGTATCCACTATCCAGTGAGATAGCCTTTGCTTTGAGAGAGCCTTTCCCTTCAGCTTCCCACCATAACAGACAAAGAGCTGGTCTGAGGTCCTGAAACACCGCGTTCTGTCTACGTAAGCACGAAGGGCGCGTACTGGACAGAGCAGTGCCAAGGCTGGGTCTGCCTCCTCCAAGGGCAGCGCTTGCAGGTTCACTACCTGGTCTCGAAAGGGTGTGGTAGGAACCTTGGGCACGTATCCAAGCCGGGGTCTCAGGATCACGTGAGAGTTAGCCGGCCCGAATTCCAGGCACGCTTCGTCAACCGAAAATGCCTGCAGGTCCCCTACCCTCTTGATGGAGGCCAATGCAACCAGGAGCGCTGTCTTCATAGACAGGAACTTAAGCTCCACTGATTGCAAAGGCTCAAATGGAGCACTCTGCAGGGCAGTTAGAACCACTGAGAGGTCCCAAGAGGGTACGAGGGGAGGACGAGGAGGATTCAGTCTTCTCGCTCCTCTCAGGAACCTGACGATCAGGTCGTGCTTCCCCAGAGACTTACCATCAACTGCTTCGTGATGTGCGGCAATGGCGGCAACATACACCTTCAGGGTGGAGGGAGACAGCCTTCGCTCCAACCCTTCTTGCAGGAAGGAAAGCACGACACTGATGGGGCATTTCGTGGGTTCTTGATGTTTAGAAGAACACCAGTTGACGAAGAGGTTCCACTTCAACGCATAGAGATGTCTCGTGGACGATGCTCTAGCGGAAGTGATGGTAGCCACCACCGCAGGTGGTAGAGTACTCAAACCTGCCTCGTCCCGTCCAGGAGCCACACATGGAGGTTCCAGAGATCGGGACGAGGGTGCCAAAGGGTGCCCCGTCCCTGAGAAAGGAGGTCCTTCCTCAGAGGAATTGGCCAGGGAGGTGCTGTCGCGAGGAGTACTAGTTCGGAGAACCAGGTCCGGTTGTGCCAATACGGGGCAACCAAAATGACCTGCTCCTCGTCCTCCCTGATCTTGCGCAAGGTCTGCGCAAGAAGGCTCACTGGGGGAAACGCATACTTGCGTAGGCCCCGCAGCCAGCTGTGCGCCAGTGCATCCGTGCCGAGCGTGCCCTCGGTCAGGGAATAATACAGGTCGCAGTGGGACGAGTCGTGGGAGGCAAACAGATCTACCTGTGCGTCCCCGAACTGATCCCAAATCAGCTGGACCGACTGGGGATGGAGTCTCCATTCTCCAGCGAGAGGCCGAAGCCGAGACAGCTCGTCGGCCGCCTGGTTCAAGTCTCCCGGGATATAAATGGCTCGAAGCGACCTCAGATGCTTCTGACTCCATATGAGGAGGTGGCGAGCGAGTTGCGACATACGGCGGGAGCGTAGACCACCTTGATGGTTGATGTACGCTACTGTCGCGGTATTGTCTGATCGGACTAGTACGTGCTGACCCCTGAGCAGCGCATGGAAGCGGTGCAGGGCGAGACGTACAGCCAGCAACTCGAGGCAATTGACATGCCAAAGGCGCTGGGGTCCTGTCCAGGAGCCCGCGGCAGCATGACCATTGCACATGGCGCCCCAGCCCGTGTTGGAGGCATCTGTTGATACAACAACATGCCGGGAAACTCGTTCTAAGGGCACTCCGGCCCGTAGAAAACTGAGGTTCGACCACGGGGTGAAGGTCTGTCGGCAGGCTGGAGTCACTGGGACTTGGAGCGTGCCGTGTTGCCATGCCCACCTCGGGACTCGATCGCGAAGCCAAAGCTGAAGCGGTCTCATATGAAGCAATCCCAGCGGCGTTACTGCGGCTGCGGATGCCATATGCCCCAGGAGCCTCTGAAAAAGTTTCAGTGGAACCGCACTCTTGCCCTCGAACTGACGAAGACAAGTCAGCAGTGACTGCGCGCGCTCGCTCGTAAGCTGCGCGCACATGACGACCGAGTCGATCTCCATACCGAGAAAAGAGATCCTCTGCACGGGGCAGAGTTTGCTCTTCTCCCAGTTGACCCGAAGGCCCAGACGGACTAAGTGCCGGAGCACTAGGTCCCTGTGTTCGCAAACCTGGTCTCGAGAGTGAGCTAGGATTAGCCAGTCGTCGAGATAGTTCAGGATGCGAACCCCGTGTTCCCGGAGGGGAACAAGGGCTGCCTCGACGACCTTCGTAAAGACGCGAGGAGACAGGGCTAGCCCGAAAGGGAGAACCGCGTACTGGTATGCCTGCCCCTCGAAAGCAAACCGTAGAAACGGTCTGTGTCGAGGTAAAATGGAGACATGGAAGTAGGCGTCCTTCAGGTCGATCGCTGCAAACCAATCCTGCGGCCGCACACACTGGAGGATGTGTTTGGCCGTTAGCATCTTGAACAGCAGCCTGTGAAGGGAGCGGTTCAAGACGCGCAGGTCGAGGATTGGCCGTAACCCACCGGACTTCTTGGGTACAATGAAGTAAGGGCTGTAGAAGCCGGACTTCATCTCGGCTGGAGGGACAATCTCGATCGCACCCTTCGCCAATAGGGTAGCGACCTCCGCTCTCATGACAGGGGCATTGCCACCGACCATAGTGAAGCGGACTCGGCTGAAGCGGGGAGGAGATCGCGCGAACTGAATCGCGTAGCCGAGCCTGATGGTTCTCGCGACCCAGCGGGACAGTCTGGGAAGCTCTAGCCAGGCCTCCAGAAAGTGCACCAGTGGGGTCATACGAACCACAGACGTACCGTCGGTGGGGCAGCGAGGCGGAATGACCGGCACCGGCGAGGGTGGCATAGCGGCCCTGTGTGGGGGCACGGTCATTAGCCGCGTCCTGCCAGAGGAGGCCAGGGGAAGGCGCGCGTCCCACGGGGGCGTGCTCTGGCAGGGGTCTGGCGACAGAGGGGGATGAGAGGAGCGTGGCCCGTGGGCGGCGCGTGCTGTCATCCCGCACCTCTGGAACAGAGGAGGGCGGCGGTGGCGGGACCCGAGGGTGGCGCGCACTGCGGCTCTCGGACTCTGTTGGCTCAGGATTGGGGGACTCAATTCTGTCTTTAACCACATTAGGGTACTGCTCGTCGTGGGACGAGCAGCGGGGAGTGGAGAACAAAAGATTCTCCCCCGGCCCTCCACCGGGGGAAGGAGTGGCCCTGCTACCAGCTCCTGTACAGAAAAGAGTGCCAAACCTGAGCTGCCCGTCTCAGGAGCGCCGCTTAGCCTGGCGTTTAGCGGGCTGCGGGGCTGGAGAGGGCTGTGGCGCCTTCCTACGGCTTCCTCCACGACGCGGCCCAGATGAAGGCTGCTGCTGGGGCCGTGCGGGAGGGGCGGGAGCCGCGGGAGGGCGCCCTCGGCGGCGAGCAGGCTGAGGATTCTGTGCCGACGGCTGAGCAGCAGAGCGTCGGGGCAGAATGTGCTTAATCGCCTCAGTCTGCTTCTGAGCAGTCGAGAACTGTTGGGCAAAGTCCTCGACTGCACCGCCGAAAAGGCCAGCCTGGGATATGGGAGCGTCAAGCAGACGAGTCCGCTCGGGCTCACGCATATCAGCCAGGTTCAGCCAGAGATGTCTCTCCTGGACCACAGCTGTGGACATCACCAAACCCAGGGAGCGCGCGGTCACCTTCGTCGCCCGGAGAGCGAGGTCGGTGGCGGCGCGCAGCTCATCGGAGAGCCCTGGGTCTGTCCTACCCTCGTGCATGTCACGAAGCATCTTGGCCTGGTAGACCTGTAAGATGGCCATGGCATGCAAAGAGGCAGCTGCCTGTCCCGCCGCTCTGTAAGATTTCGCCACCATGGTGGACGAGAATCTACAGGCTTTGGACGGGTGCTTAGGATCACCACGTGATGAAGCGCTTGCCGGACACAGCTGCATCGCGACAGAACGTTCAACCGTGGGAATCCCAGTGTACCCACAAGCATCAGCTCTATCGAGGGGAGGAAAGGCGGAGAAAGCCGACGAACGATCGCGGGAAGACATGGGAGCCTTCCAGGACCGCGTGACTTTCTCATGCACTTCCGGGAAGAACGGTATTGGGGTTGGGCGGCGACGGGTGTCAGCGGCCGCTCCCAAAAACCAATCATCCAGCCGCGAGCGCACCGGATCGGGTGGCGGGGACCACTCCAGCCCAATGGCCGCGGCTGCCCGGGAAAGCATGGCAGTCAGCTCGGGATCAGACTCGGGCAATGCTGACACGCCCGAAGGTGGCAACACAGCCGAATCCTCACTTCCCGAGGACTCACGCCCACCTTGTGATGCCGCGATCGACATCGTATCCTCTTCTGGAGCGCCAAACGAAACGCGCGGGGCCTCCGTAGAGGGACCAGCGGTCTCAGTTTGAACACTCGCGGGTACCGATGCTGAAGAGGGGTGTGTGGACCGTGGACGTGTCGGCGGTATGTCCCGCACAGTCACCCTCAGGTCACCCTGGCCACCAGCCGAAGTACAGCCTCTCGGGGAGACCGTAGATCGGGGTGTGGATGAGGGGACTCTCGCTCTGACGAGCTCATTGAGTCTCGACCGCAGCATGGAGATGGTCATGTTCCCACAATGGGAACATGAGTCATCCACAAACGCTGCTTCAGCGTGAGCAACGCCCAAACACGCTAAGCAGCGATTGTGCCCATCAGAAAAGAATATGTCGCGACCGCAACCAGAAGTGCACGGGCGAGGCATCTTTAAAAAGACGTGCCGCGTGCAATGCTCTTTTTGTGAGAGGAAAAACTCCGCGGATGTTGAAGCGAACAGGGAGAAACACACTATCTGTCAGATCACTGAACAGATCAGCAGGGTAGTGAGCACTCGCTGAAATCGCCGTCACACCAACACCGGAGAGTTCGCTCGTCTCGAAGGGATGAGAAGAATAACTCAGAATATTTGGCTTGCAGGAGTGGAGAAGTTCTCGGCTCCGAAGCGAAAACATATCTGCATTTTGCCAGCGTACTTCCTTATATACCCCCTGCGGCGGGCGGAGTTACGCTATGCAAATTCCGCAGACCCATGGCATTTCATTGCCATTGGCTCGTTTTATATACTCGAAGGTGATAGGCTTCTAAGCGAAACCCCAATCGTCGTCATCCGACGTAACTCGGAGTGACCACGAAAGGGAACAAATGTTAGTTATGATTAATTAAAAAATCCATCACACATGATAACCTATCAATAAATGCACACACCTTGCCCTCTGCTGCTGACGTTGGCACTGCTCTGCTACAGATTAAACACACTGAATAGCGCAGACTTAAAGATGGGGAGGAGCCGAAGCCTGCTGCTGTTTTCATATGAGTTTTAAAGGGTCAGTCCCCTTTAAAACTCACATGAAAACAGCAGCAGGCTTCGGCTCCTCCCCATCTTGATCTCTGATCACGAATACGTGGACAGATTACACCTCGGTTGAAATCGCGGGGAAGAAACGTCAACTTTATTGATTAAAGTTTGAATGAAGTTAGGATTAGTTTTCCTGGAACATAAGTGAATGATTATAAACATTTATTTTTTTATTTTTTTATAAATCAAAGAACCATAATGCACAGTGTTATTGCATTTGCGTTGTTTTTGTTTTTTTGTTTGTTTGTTTTTTATAATGGATTTTTATGTGATTTGTACTTGCAATAGTTTGGATGATACAGATATGACAAACTACTAAACAGATTTAATCAGCATGTTCATTAATTAGCAAATTTTACCCATTTCTGCTTTTTTATCTTAAATTAAATACAGCCAAGCTGTGGAACTTTTTTTTTATTTTTTTTATTTTTTTTTTATTGAGCCTCATTTGTTTCTGAACGAAGTCAAAGTTTAGCAGTCTAATTTAAGTCCATTAGCCACTGTGATATTTTGTTTCAATATATTCATTGACCAGAAGAATTTGACCCACCTTTACATATTTCTTCCTGCATGTTTGTGATAGGAAAATGCTTGAAAAGAAAGTTTTGCTGAATTTGCTGTGAAACCAGATAACTTTTAATTTGTTTTGAAGGGCCAAAAAGGAACTGGTGACATGATATGCAGAGTAATTATTCTGTGGAATATAATATATTGTCTCTTTCTATTAACTCTGCAACAGAGAGCTCAACTAATACGTTTAATTGGTTTAGGTTGTGGCGTAATAATTAAAAACACATCTTCTAGCTGCAGATATAAGATATGGGATGCTGACAGAATCACTGAGGACTGGGCAGAAGGAAATAACATTTGTAATGCATTTGTTGTTAGCACATGTAATTAAGATTTCTTAATTTCTTGACCTCTATTAGATAATTGCAATGTGTGTAGATAGTTAAACACAAGTTAAAGCTAGAGTAGGCCATTCCGTAAAGGCTAGCAAGCTAGATTTGAAAGTATAATGTCCCACGCTTCAAAACTCATGAACGCATTCAAGCAGCGTCACGAGAGATGGTATTAAATCATTCTAAAAGCACATAGCATTACAATAATAATGAACGTAAACAACTTGCAGTGCTCTTACTTGTACCTCCTGACTGCTGCAGGCTCTGCCCTTCGAAGGGAGTAGGGCATAGGGATGCTCACGAGCAGTAAGCACGTCCCAGCCGGGTTCATTCGTCACTGGAAGTGGAGTCGTCTGGAAACATTTCCGTTGTGTTCTGTTCTATTTGCAGCACGTTTCTGTATTCGGTTGTGTTGTGAGTATTTGGAGCACCCATGTATTGTAAAACTGATGAAGACGTTTTCTTAATTTGCGGGTGTTTTTCTATTTGCTTGTGTTTTCTTCAGTTGCAGCTCATTGAGCTCTCTCGGCCACCGTACTGTGATTTGGGACACACTAATTATAATTTCGAATACTATTTAGGATGAATCGTAAGCAAATTTGGATGAGATTGTTGGAGAAAGTTGGATGAGCATGAGATTAGGATATTAATTACAGCTTTTTTATATATATAAGTACAATATAAAAACATGTATCTACACAATGTGCATTCTATCAAATTATTAAGTAGTAGTTAGTTAGTATTATTAGTAAAGACACCTAATATAAAGTGTGACCAATTTTATGTATTTATGTGTACAATTTGTCTTTTATAACAAAGGATTATTGTGCCGTCCTTGTCCAATAATGCCATTACACATTACATATTAAGAATTTACATGAGAATGAGACCCAGTAAACAATTACCGTTTTTCTACGTTGAAATATGGTTGAAAATAAGTCGGTCCGCCTTGGACTGGTTTACGACGTGATTTCAACTAAGTAGTTTCGGCCGGACTGTTTGACTACGTGTTTTTAACTGATCATCTAAGACAGGATAAGTCTGTTATACATGCTAAAATAACGGAGTAAAACAAACTACCAAACCATGTTCATTATTATATCAAATAAATGTAAAGAGTTTTACATATTCCATCAAGACGATGAAGATCGATCTGTTTTCAACGTTGAAAAGTCATAATTTGATGTTGAAGATTTATGTCTATTCAACGTCTAATAGACGACTTTTTACATGGGGAGTGACAGAGAAGCACATCTCTGCTGGAAGTTATATTAAAGTTCAAAAGTGTCTATAATTTTTTAGATTTTCACATCACGATCTACAGTAAGAGTAGCTTTAGGTGTCATTACTAAACTTTGTCTTGCAA